>NW_015150592.1:49045-173220 GCF_000732505.1 Cyprinodon variegatus
TGCTTGAATATTTGTTCATTGCAACCAAGAGAAGTGAGTTGGGTTGTAGGTCGTCTTGTTCACACATTTCTTTCTCCGTGAGACTGAGATAAGGGCGCTGTGATTATCTACCAAAGACAGTGTCATTCTAGATCTCTCCTGGAGCAAAACTTACTTTACTTTGTTTTTGTTTAAGTTTATTGTCAGCATTTAGATTGAAGCTTGGTTCATATTGTGATGGTTTTACAAGATATATTATTTTAAATTGTTTTTTTATTATTACTGTAGGGCTGCCAGTCAGGTATCCCTCCTGACAACTAGGATTTTTTTTAACAACCCTAATGTGTTTGGTTTGACCTGTGAGCCTTGACTAGTCCACTCCACAAAGTAATATATTCCAGATGTTCATCCCTTTCATAAAACAGTACTAAAATATTACTTATATTACGATACATATCTCTCCTTTCTTCTTCCAACTTACTATTTTTAGAGCAAGTTTATAGCCATTTCTGCAGCTTGTTTCATCGTTGCACTTGTTGTTCTTTAAAAAGACGGCACAGGAATCCAGCGTGGAACACAGTTTTGTTCTTGCATTGTCTAAGGCTGTATCAGACGGAAAATGGATTAGGTTCAACCACAAAAATATTTTGTCACTTCAAGAACATTGGACTTTCAGTAACTTATCCTGTAGATTTTGAACCTAAACAACGTTGATTTCACACAGACTATAGCAATCTACATTTTAATTGCCTCAACTATCATATAACTTTTTATTTAACAACTGCTGTGCAAAGGATGCGGTTTAATAATAGAATGAGCGTTATTCAAACTAACTGCAAAGAAAGAAGCCAAAACACTTGCCTTTTTTAGTTCTGCAGATTTTTAATAGAATGCAAAGATTCATTACCTGGAAACAAGTTCAAACACTGTATCTGATATGGCATAAAGAGACAGAAAGAAGAGACTGCCGAGACAGGATCATTACCAGTATTAGAATGTAAACTTTTACAGAAAGAGAGATGATACAATGCCACATGAAGGCATCCGTATTTACCGGTCAGAAAAGTGTGACAGTGAATAAACAACAAACACTCCCCACAAAAAACATCTCCAAAAGTGTCACACAGATATACACTGAAGACAAAAAGAGATTCATCCTTTTTTTCCCATCTGTATGGCTTCACCTACACTTCTTTTCTAAAATAAAGTAATTTACAATTTTTCAAAGTGGTCTCACATTTCAATAGGGAAGCATAATTTCATAGAAAGAATTTACCTCAGAACAACAGTTGTAGAGACGAGAAAAGCTGGGATTGGGATGGAACCTTACTTTGTGAAGAACATGATTGGCTGAAACACATAATTATTAATATCATTCACACAGGAAATTTTCTGACAAGATAACATGGCATATAGCAGATTGGAATCAGTGCAGATTGCTCTAACTTGTTGGAGCTGATTAGGAAATAGAGGATAAATGGAAAGTAATTATATCATGACAATTTAAGCATCACTAAAGGAGCAAGCCGGAGAAAAAAAATGCTTATGTGGAAGAGAAGCCAGACAGAAAGGATGAAATGTCTAAAAAGGGGGAAGAATGTGTCCATGCTTGTCGTTTAGGTTTATCTTCCTGTCCGTGTCGGTCTTTGGAATGGTGTTAACATAATGGTTGCTTTACTCTTCATCTCCTTAACGGCGGTAACCAAACTCATCTGCGTCATCTGCACGGAAATCTCCATAGCGCCAAATGTTGAGCTGATGAGAGAAAGACTTAATTTAACCACAGTGAGAGAAACAAGCAGATATATAGAACAGCTAATTCCTGCAAAGCTAAAAGGGGGTCTGCATCGCCATCTCCCTTCACTCCCCCCCGCCATCAAGCCACCCTCCAACACCACTCAGTCTATTACTTCTCCTGTTCCATTACCCAGACACTGCATCGCCTCATAAACCGCCACATGCATCCTCTAAATGTCGCAGTTACCACAAAGTGGCTGCAAAAGTGTGCATAGTTATGCAAATGTTTTAAAACTATCCCATCCTTTTGTTTGAATGTGTAACCATTTTCGTGTAGGATGATTTTTTTTTTTTGTTCTCAGAGGCATGTGCACTCAGCTGTTAACGCTGTGATTCATAGCTAATTAGCAACTCTGCTAATTAGCGCCAGTTATTAGGATGAATGAAACCATTTTCCATTTCCCACACTGCTGCCTTTTTTGTGCTCCTTTCTGACATCCTGAAAACGCAGCAGTGATTCGGATCAAGCTCTGTATTACAGTCACCTGACTGTTATTGTGGGAACATGCTGTAGAACTACTGGGTTAATAATAGATTACAGGAGCAATGCATTGTTCAGGAACTGAAGCTCTACACTACAGCTGAAGTGGTGGACCCAGACATTTTGGCAGGCTGCATATCAGAGCTTCAACATTTAGGAATTCAGACTAAAGAAAATTACTCAGTAAAATCAAATATAAATTTAGTTTAGACCACAAGAAAATGTACATGTTGTTTGTAACGATTGATAGATGAAGGAGTCTGACAGAAGTCTTAACTATTTTCATGTTACAACCTCTAATTTCTATTCAGTTTTTTAGGGGCGTGAGGATCTTATAAGCACAAACTAATCCCTAATCGTGAAGGAAAAGAAAAATTATACAACGTCTGACATTTTATTAAGCCATCCTTACATAAATCTGCTTTTTTCAAAACATTCCCATTGTAGCTCTTGCTGCATAGAAACATGAGCTCTTAAAAAAACCAAACATCCTAGAAGTCTGTACAACTTCCACATATGAATTTAAATTTACTCTCAACAACAGTATCTGCTGTTTGCTCAGTGATATTCTTTTTTTGTACAACAGTTAAAGAATCCAAAAGTTGGTCCTGTTTCTCTCCTCTGTGAACCTCAGGTTGCAGCTGGTCAGAGCTCACTGATGACAGTTGGACCTGTCTAATCAGCTTTTTAATAAAGCAGATGAGTTCCAATCATGGACTAATTTCTCTTCTGAGATCCAACTAAACTGACCTGTGCTCAGCAGGTGTTGATAAAAACAATATAAAGTAGTTTTATCAATATTAGGAAATAGCACCTTGTAGTGCCGTAGCTTTTCCTTTTTAATGATTAAGTCTGTCCATCTGTGACATCATGACCCGGCGTATACTGCATTAACTTCGAAACAGCTTGGTGGATAGAGAAGTCAGAGATGAACTATTTTTAAGAAGCTGCTGCAGAAACCTCATAATGTTCAGGTAGAGTGCAAGACAACGAGTCCAGATCATGTGCATCAGCTGATCTTGAGAGAATTTTTTTTTTTTTTTTTAAGTATTTGGTTACTAGTGCTCTGCTGTTTCTTTTCTACAATGACTGTAACAGCAGGTTAATCTACTTTTGCTTCAACCTTAAGAGATGTTAAGTTTTCAAGTAAAAGGAAAACTAATCTGTGCAAACAGCAGGTTAACCTATTGTTAAAATCATGCATTGTCCTTTCATTTAAAAAGGCTTTGCTATTGAGAATAAATGACAAAGGTTAACTTATTGATTCAATTTAGAGAGCTGAACAAAATGTGACTGTATTTGCTATTGTTTATTTGAACTAAACCAGAGTTTCCTTAAAAGAAAAATTTAGGAGATTTCCAGTATGCAGGTATTTATTTTTGACTAAAGATTTCTTGTCATTATTTCCAAGTCACTGATTCGATGTAAAATTAAAAATGAATTGTTACACCTTAAGTTCCAAAAAAGTGAGAAATCACGGGCTTTAAACTAAATTACGGTTACCACGGTAACAGAAAAAGAGGTTAATTAAACTCTCTTCGTGAAATGGGCCTCTGCAGTTTATCACAAAGATCTATGTGAAAAGCCTTAGTCTATTGTAACATGACACCAAGCCTAAACAAGGAAGGCATATCTAAGTAGAAAGGATATCAAATAAATTTTATTTATTCTTCATTTATGGACAAACTACTTAATAGAGATGCAACATTAAACAAAAATAAGTAAAAGTTACTTACCCTGGCACTCTTGGCAGATTCTTGGCTGTTAAGGTACTCCGTCACCTAGAGAAGAAAGAAATAATTCATTAACATAACCATAACTGTGTCACATGTGACTTCAAGGATTCCAGTGAACCACTGCATCATTTCAACCAGCTCTTCTGCTGGAAACTATTTCTTACAATCTTAAAGAATAAATTTTCAAGTTTTTCCTTCAAAGCCTACATTTTTAGTAGGAAGGCTACATTCTCACTCTCATTGTAACAGAGGTTATAAAGAGCTAAGTCAACTCTGAAGATCAACAGGTTCAAGATAACAGACTGGTGTGGAAAGCATAGCAGACATTTTGACGTCACATGATGGCTCACTTTATGGGGTCATTGCTTTCCCTGCAACAACTTAAACCATCAAAGCCAACTGAGATGAGAGCCTTTCTTAAATCCTCCTGCCTCTCTAGCCTTGGGCAAACACCTCGTCAGATTGGAGGAGCAATTTATAATCAAGTGCACTAGCAGGACGCCATAAGGAAGCCACAAGCTAAAAAGGAGTACAAGTCTCAAATGTGATCTTTATTTTACTGCACTGTAGGAGAGAATCAGACATCTGACACTTTGCAAAGAAACTTTAAGGGAAAAAGATTCTCAGCACTATTTTTCCTTGAAGTCAGTTTTTATAGTTTTCCTTTTATTTAATAGTTCACCCAATAATTCGGTCTTAATTGTATATGATGCTAAATTAAGCTTCATTAGTACATGTTTCTTTCTACTTTTTCATTGCAGATTAAAGACTTAATTTGTATCATGTGCACATCAGTTTTGAAATTTAAATGCGAAGTTTTACTCAAAATTTATGGAAAAGGATTAGTGTGTGTTCTTTCCCAGAGGCTTGAAGGTATGAAGTCTAAAAATTAATAGACAAAGATGGAGGAACAGGCATGTGAATGAAAAAAAAAACCCATATTGACACAATCAGATGTCTCTATCCATCCAAATCTGAACTTAGTGTGGGGTTGCAAATATTACTGATTAGAGGTTGAGGAAACACATTATTTAGGGTGGGGGGGAGGTGGTTTTTGGCATGTGATACCTATTGAGTGAGTGCATGAGCCACATCAGAAGCAAGATAGAAGGACTATATATTGTATCAGTCCTTGGAACAGTGACTGTTTAACTAACTGCAGTTTTCCTTCTGGACTGGCTACCTCTCCTACTCCAAAAGAGAAGCAACACTGCAAAGTAGAACTATTTAATTGTTAAACATGATTAATAAATGGACACAAGGATTCCTTTGTGTTACTGAAAACACATAAGATATATAGAGTTCGAGGAGAAGTGAAGGCTGATGTGCAGAGTTGAACATATTGAGTGCTTCTGCTAGAACAGCCATTTAGACTCATTGAATAAACCAGTGATGAGTCAGAAAACAGAACAGGGTGGTGGGGGTTAGAAGAGGGAACATTTGCTTAGGTGGGAAGTCTTTACGAGGATGTATGGACCTTGGAGAGTTAAAAGTGTCCTGCATATTGCCAATATCAGACCACATTATGCACAGAGTCACAAAGTAATACCACAACATATGTCACCTTTGGCCACTTCACAGTAGTTCTGTTGATACAATCTGTGCAGCAGATTTAAAAAAATGCATTTCCTGGTTCAACACAAAGGAAATCAACTATAAGGAAGAAGAGAATCAAATTTCCCTTGCAGCAAAGATGAGACCATGTCATGGATTCAATTGTGCACCGCTTTTGGTAGCTGATTACAACAGCAGACGAGCTGGCGTGCACTCAAGCACCAGAACAAGCATGCCAGATGTTAAAACAGTCGAGTGGGATGGGGATGGATAGGACTCTGGAGTTTAATTGCTTAGCTAGCTTGTGCACATAGGTTGATTAGATATCTGCACTGCACACGGCCAAGATAACAGACCTACAGCTGGATGGTGCAGACACTCTGAATGCGTGAATGTGGGTGTGTGTGGCGAGGAAAGTGCTGTGTCTGCACAAGGCATCCATCAAAACCAACTAAAGCAAGAGATTTTTTGGAAGGCGGATGACTGTGGCATGTTACTCCCACCAGACAGATGTCACCATATGGAGGACCCCACCAATGATATTTCACAGACACAAAAAGGACAGAGATACAATTTGGGCTTTGCAGGAAAGCTAAGCCAAGAGCCCATAGGATGTTTTCTTCCCCCCTAAAAAAGCATTACAAAACATGACAAATTTAGGGAGAAAAAGGAGAAGAAAAGCTAATCTTTTAACAAATTAAAGGTCTTCATGTAAATGCAAAATATTTCGCAACCGATGCACAGTCAAGAGCTCTACAACACAATACGTGAAGATGAAGCGGTGCCGTTTTGAAATGATCACTTTATTGGTCGGGAGGGTTCAACCCTCATCTTTCACCGTTCTCCACACTCCAGCTCAGTAAACACAACAGCCAATCAGCCAAACTACGGATTGCTTTTTTTTTTTTTTATAAAGAGCACCGCGTATCGGGCTCCGGATCCGTCTTTCACTGCTCTTCTATGGACTCCAGTAGGGATGCGTAATGGCTCATTTATGACTCAAATGCTTGCAAAAACCCACCCGGCGTGGCAAAGACAAGGATTTTTTTCCTCATTTAGGAAACAACTGTGGCATGAAATACACAGGAAGGAAGGGGAATGCAAAATGATGATTGTGATGAGTTCTATGCTGTATTATGTAAAAAAAAATGTCACAGCAAAGTGAAGAAGAAAGTTTTCATTAAGAAAACCTAAAGATTGTTAGGTTGAAAATGAATTGCAGTATTTAGGAGTTAAGCACTGTTAAGGGACATGGGAGGAAGACTAAAAATGCAGCAATTGTAAAGGGTTTGGGGAGTAGAGAGCAGCTGGTGATAGTGTTTGTCTGGATGACCCAACAGAGATCCCATATGCCAGACAGATGCCAGTATGATGAGAAGTGGCCAGAGACACTGGCAGAAGGTAAAAGACAGTTTGGTTAAAGCTGTAACTGCATGTTTAAGAGTGCCCCCCTAATGAGATTATTTTTTCCCCTTTTATTTAACACAAAACAAGCAGAGATTTGACAGTTTGAGTCCATCACTTCATTAGTTCCTATTTAACTATATTACACTGCACTGACCTCACTGCCACATTTATGGGAAATTATATGCAGGTAACTGACAGAGAATCAGATGAGAGACTGTATGCGAGGCTTTTGGTGAGCTAAACGACAGGTGGTGTGGACCCGGCGCTTTGGCACCGCTTAGTTTCTATGACTGGCTGTGAATCTGAAAGAGTGAGCTGAGCGCTGGCCCTCGTGCATGTCCAGGTGGTGTTCTGGTAAATGTGGTGTGAAAGTGATGGACGTAACAATGAGCTAGCGGTGCACGTCTTTAACAGGTTTAGTCCGTCTGGTGCGTAGGTAAGCTGACATTTTACTCATTGATTATAAAGCTTGTGGAAATGTAAAATAAAAACTGTAATTCTGAATAAAGTGTACACAAATAGCAATTTATTAAATGAAGGTTTGATTTACTTATTTAATTGAAATACACTCAAGTGGAACAAAAGCAATAAGGCTTCTAATGAACAATACACTTTAAATCAGTAATCATAAGCAGGTAAACTTAAACAAATTACTACCTTTTCCTGCTTTCCTTTGAGGCCTTTGTTTCCACATATTTCTCTCTTTTTGTTTTACAACTGTTGCGCTATCATACATTTGACAGTTTTCATAATTGTTCTGGTTAAAATTTCATAATATCACAGACTCAAATTTCCAGTTTTGTCCTTTTCAGCCATATTTTCTACAATCAGGATTTAGATGTGGACCTTGAGGAAAGGACAGATGCATGGAAAGGGAAGGGAAGGAATAGTACAGGTGACAGGATCAATGGACATACTACAACTACAGAAGGAGGAAAAACAGATAGAAACAATAATGTTTAAGTGAAAACAAACTTTTACATGCATAATTTTCTTTTGTCCATACTTGGAGAAGAACACATGGAATCTCCATTCATCCTGTTGACTCAATAGAACTGTTGCTAATGCACCCAGTTTTGTTCTAACATGTAATCTCAGACTCTGACAGCATCCAGAGCAGAAATCTGCACACAACAGTCATCATAAGAGCATGTACTGAAACATAACGGCTTTTATGTTTTTAGCCCACACTGTTTCAAGCTGAGAGTACTTGGCTGCGGGACTGTCCTAAGAGACATTTCTAGTTTGACATGCCCATGCATGAATACTGCATGGTAAGCAGAGAGGAGGCCAGGCTTGCGGGGAGGGTTGGGGTCTCTTCAGACTAGTTATCTTACAAGTGGTTTGATGGAAAGGAGCTTGTCTTGTAAGCTCCATAGCAAACCAGAGAGAGAACCCTGGAAGACCTGCCAAGGCAATTCTGAAATGCACATAAACATGAATGAAAAGTAATTTCTGTCCCTAGTCCTCATAATCTATTAGGCTGATCACAATAATGGCTCAATGCATAGTTTTTAGGAATTTAACTTCAATAATAATGGTTGCTGTCTGAGGTGTTAGTCAATGTGTGGCCTGCATGCATCAGTAGAGCTGGCTGAAGTTATTGGGTGGCTCTAACCCAGCTACATGACAAAACAATCATTGGAATGAAGGCCTGCTTTACAGATAAATACGACAGATTTCAAGATTTCTTTCAGAAGGATCTCAAAACGGGGAGTACAATATGTAGAAAAGCAGGTGCTTGCTACCTTCTGCAAGGTTGTTTGGCTTATTACAGCACCACATGCATAGTTCACCATCTCCCTTAACGGAACGCAAACGGTTTAGACAACAGACGAATCAAAACCACCTAAATGATTGAGATTCTAAAGGCATGCACACAAATTGTTTAATATATTTGCCAAATATTAAAACAAGCAAGCCAAGGTTGGATTAACTGTTTCTATGGTAATATGATCACTATGGCAATTAGATCACTTTCATGTATAGAAGACGTGCAGCTGATGCCAGCCAATCATGCAACACCTGTAACTCCCTCTCCTTGGAGGGCAAAACAAACGGCAACAAAAACATGAAAATGTCCTGCTCAGCATCACCAACCGACAAGGAAGAAAGGACAGCATCTCCTTTTATCGCTTCCCTAAAGAACCTGAAAGGGTAGCGAGATGGGTCACTGCCATGAAGAGAGAGCAGGCAACCGACTAAAACTAGCAGAATGTGCAGCGAGCACGTCTTAAATGGTCAGTTATACTAAAATTATTGTTGTTGGGGATTTTTTTCCTTTACATGTGGAAATTGCCACTGATGCTATTCTAAAACAAGTGGAGAGTTTCATCTTTTAACAGGCATGCAGGCTTTCCTTCAGCATATAATAAGCCTGGCAGGCTGCAAGGCTTTACTCGCCCCCTGCCAGGATAAAGCAAAAAAAAAAACTGTAGACATCTAAACTTAGCCTCGGTGCTTTTACTCAAAAGCATGATTTGCGAGTCACCAAATAATTGTACAAGTCGTGGCAGCGATGTCCGACCAATCGCAGTCATGAATCAGTGAAAACATGCTAGCAGGCAAACTATAGGGATCCTGAAGTCCAACTAGAGAACTTTATGCTATATACACTCATTGTGTATTACATCTCTGTAGTAAATATATTGCTGTATTGTTACGGCACACACAGAAGTTGCTTATGCCATGCAGCAAGGCGTGACACATGGTCATGTGACTGTACATCACATGTTTATTGCTAGAAAACAGTAATTCTTAAAGTGAGGCTTTAGGTAACAAAAAAAAATCTGCATTAATTACATGAGAAATGGAAAAAGACACTCCCCAATTAGCTGTAGACTGTTTTTGTTTTTAAATAGCTTAGATAATTACAGACAATATCACCTTTTATTGCCATATTTAAGGGTCACAAACTAATATCTAAAATGTACTTATCTTTTATATTAAGTGTAGTATAATATCATTATTCTTGTGATTTCAGGGGGAAAAAGGTTTAACTAAAAAGGTGAAGTAGGGGTAGCCATAATCCAAATAAGCTTTTGTTAAATTCATTTGTAATACCTTTTCCATCATCTTACTTTAGTGCAGATGCATTGACCTTTTATATAAAACAATTTAAGAGTCAGAATATTTCCACAGAAAACCTTTCCGAAGTTAAGACTTAAAGCCATTTTATTTCTTTCAAATTAAGCATTAGAAAAGACCTAATTGCACAATATATGTATGAGTGCCAGTGCCACTGATCTGAGGCTAACTGGGATTACTTCCTCATGCCTGCTGGTTATCCCCCCTTCCAGCATGGCTGTCTGAGGAGATCAGACAATTTGGTGGGAACCAACATGACAAGCCCGCCAGCGTGGGCTCATACAGTTAAGAGGTCGTACTCATAACACATGTGCACATACAACAGACGCAAGTAAACTGTCTAGATTTCTCACAAAGTCAACTTGTAATTAAAAAAGCTAAAAGATTTTTCTAAACTGAATCATTGAATCTACATTTTCTGGATTAAAAGCCAATAATTTCACATTATTGAAATGCTGGTTAAGAGACATTTATGTGTATAAATAATGGAAGATGAAATGGTGTTTGTGAAGTGCCAGCCAGGGCATGTCAGAGCATCCTCTGAGCCATGGTAGCAGGAGGAGCTGAGCCCATGTGCAGGGGCGCATGTATCTGTCAATAATGAGGGGGTGGAAAACAAAAAAAAAAGAAACCTTATCTCTAACTCTTTTTGTAAATTAGGTATTGAGCCATAGGAGGGGAGAACGTGCCGTCACCAGCTGTGGAGTGGAGTGGGTATACATGTGGAGAGGGGGTTAATATGTCACGAAAATGGTTACAAACCATTTCCAGATGTCATTAAGAAGAATTTAGGGTAGGTATGATGGGATTAATATTTCTAAACTAGCAGTGACTCTATGGGGTATAAAGAGAATTTGAAAAATCTCACTTTATTTCTTGTCTGGCTTATTACACTGCCCCAAAACAAGCAACATTACAGGAAGTAACAAGGAAATGGTTTTACTGTCCACAGATATGAGTGTGTTTCTATGGTGGAGACTCAGACTTTAAAGCATGAAGGAAAAAAATTAGCATTTCGCTGAAGTTGGCCTCTGCTTTACAGCCTCATATCAGCTCTGAATTAAAGGGCAACTTTGTTTTAAAAGGAATTAAAAAACAGAATCTGATCAGCTGACTTATCCTGATAGAGATAAGTTGGAATTAGTGATTTATATATTTTTTATTCAATTAGGGAATAGACATCATCCATCAGGGGCAGCGGAGGAACCCGCTGTAGATTCTCTTAATGAAGAATCTAGCCTAGCTAGAAATGAAGTACCACTGGGATCTTTAAGAATTAGGTCAGAGGAAGCAAGGATGCAAAAAGTTTATTTCTGTAAAAACTTGTAACCATAAAGTATTTCTTTGGCATAGAAAAGGGAAATTGGAAAAGTTAATAGTCTATTGGAATCCAATCCTATCTACACTTTCCATGCAACTAGATATGTAGATTCACTAGCTGCATATTTTGAAGATAGAGGGAGAACTATCAACATTTAGCTGGTTTTACAGCAGTAGAACTATGTTTAAGTGCATAAAGTAATTATTATTTAAACAGCACTTTCAGTTCAAATGCTTTACACACAAGAGAAGTTGCCTTTTCTAATAAAATAAATGAACTACAACTTCAGGAGAGGAAGGTTGGAAAACAATATTTCTGGGTCTTGTATCAAGATTCATCCCCTGCCTGCAATAAATCAAAATCAGCACAAAATCTCTCTTCTTTCAGCATTAGTATCATTTAAGAATGAAACCCAGACTGCATCATTTAACAGTTGCAGAGATTTATGATCCTTTAATGCGTGAGAAAAAAGATTCTTAGTGTTTCTTTTTTCAATAATAATGCTCAAACCTTGTCTTTCTTTTTCTTTGCATCCACAACACAACTTCCCTCATGATTACTTAATCATATCACTTTTCGTTTCCTATTCAAAACACACGCTGTAACTATGATAACTAGCCCCCCAATCCCACTATGGTGGAGGAGCGCTAATGAGTAGCAACACCTGGGTACATGAAAAGGGGATGCCCAACAGGCCTAAATTTGTAGCTGTGTATCTTAAGTAAAGGAGATTCAGCGTTCCCATGTGGCATCCAATCAGTGTCCTAAATTGTTCTTTAGCACAACCTTAGCAGTGGACTTAATGATACAAAACCTCCTTTGCAGTGTAGTGTATGTGCCAAGCTGCAGAAATGTGCTTTGATAAATGGAACGAGCCATCCCAGGAGGCATCCTGTGCGTGAGGCTCCTCACTTATTTCCTGTATGGATTCCCCACATCCAGCCACACAGCTCAATCTTCTACAACACTCACAAACTCCATTAACACAATTACCCTGCTGTGCCATTAACTACAGTGGGGGATCTAACTGTGAACTTTAAAAAGAACCACATGAGGCAGTTTGCGTACCAAAAAAATGCATAAATTCTCTTTGGGTTTAAGCACTTTACAACTTCAAAGGGTGCTGCTCAACATTTATACATGGAAATAGGACCTATATGTGCAACTACAATATAGGGGGAGGAAATTGACAAAAAAAAACTACATTTCCCAAAGGACTTCCTGGGTAATTAAAGATTCCTAGACTCATCTGTCACTCTCACACTTAGGAAGCTACCTCACAGCTGTTTTCCCCACAGTCTACCTTCAGCTGACACACTCCAACACACCACCTCTCACTAAAGGTCTCACACAGGCGTTCAGATACATTAGTTTAGACTATAAACATGGCTGCTATATAAGAATCTAGTATTTTGGGTCAGTTTGGATCAATACTGTG
The DNA here is from genome assembly GCF_000732505.1 of Cyprinodon variegatus. Lineage (NCBI taxonomy): Eukaryota > Metazoa > Chordata > Actinopteri > Cyprinodontiformes > Cyprinodontidae > Cyprinodon > Cyprinodon variegatus. The sequence goes on from NW_015150592.1 coordinate 61,846, forward strand.
GAAGTATGTGGTGAGAAGCTGCTGGTTAATAATAACAGCAGCAGCAGAGAAGTGGCAGACACATCCGTATTAGTAATTGACTTGTAATTAGCAAACTGGAGATTATTAGCTTGTAACGCTAATGAACTTTGTGGGATAACACCAGTGTCAGTTAGCTGAGGAGACTGGACAAGACAGCTAGCACCAAGTGGCCTGCCACAGTTTGAATCAGTCATGTCGCTAGCAGCTGCTGACAGAAAACACTGGTGAAAAGCAGCCGAGCACAACAGATAGTGCTGCTAACCACACAGCCATCTTCCACTTGAGCTGCCATGACAGACTCATTACATCTTGGACAAAGAAATATCAGGTCTGGGTGCAGATTTCTGTGCACTGGTCAAAAATAACAGCTGCAGGCGCTTCTGCGTAACCAATCAGGCAGAAAGAAAAATATACTTCAGGTCTGTTTCTAATTCCGTTGAGCCAGGTACCTTTTTACTCAGGAAACGCGCTGCTCATGTCTTGCAACTATAACAGCTTTAAATAGTAAAGGATGCGTTATCAACAAAAGTCTAACAGGGCAACATCAGCTGATGCATGCTGCAAATAATCACACATAACAGCATTTTAAATCAGAGCTCATTATCAGGCTGCTGCCAGGTCTGATCTGAGCAGCTCTCCACTCTAATTCCTGGGGATTATTACTCATCCTGACATAGCACTGAAAGACAAAATGCAAATTAGAACACGCTAAAGCCAAACAAGCTTCCTTCCAGATGCTGTGCAGATCACTCGCTGTTGCTCTGATTAGATAAAATGAATACCAAGGGCTATTAAAAAATCATAAAAATAGAAAAAAAAAACATGATCAGGGGAGGGAGGGGGGTATGAATATTTTTTTAAAGATAAAAGCAATCTGACACGTGAAGCGAAGGGAAACAGTGATAGGCACCAGAAAAAAGCTGATGATGAACAAAGGGAAGATGTTATACTGAAGAGAATACGCCTTATTATTACATTTCAAAATTTGCTAACTATGACCAAAAACTGTACTTTAGAGAATATAACAGTAATATTAAAGTGGAAGGGAAAGGACACCTGGTTTCAGTATTTCTTTGTAAGCAAAAATCTGAAGCTACCAACACTGAGCAGGTGAAGGATAGCCTTCTTCAACACGATACTGCCACCGCCCCCTTCCACAGCATGAGTGGTTAGTTTAAAGGGAAGCAGAGGCCTAAGAGTTCAGTTTCCTCTGACAAGAGCCCCTTCTTCTAAATGCCATTGGTCTCCCTTAAATGGCCTGAGGCAAACAGTAAATAGCCATCTTATATCTTTCTTATTGCTCCCACACGAAGGCCAGTGTTTAGTGTGGGGTTGTCACGATACGAACATATTTAACTCGATACCATTTCTTATAACACTGGGTCATTTTTTTAAGGCACATGGTCACTTCAAGTTAGGAGCAAGAATTATAGATATGACAACATTTAAACCCTCATTCTGCCCTTATTTTGTAAAACAAATACAACTTAACTGTCACTTCCTTTTTGGCAAAACCATAGACAATACTAAGTGTTAATATGCTGTTAGGATTTACCTTTGATTTAACTGTGCAATTATTTTCCATATTTTTCTATTGATCAGTCTGGGTCTACTTGAGCTATTATTAGTCACATTAACCTTCAATTCCTTTATGACTGGATGGAGCAGTATAACTTTGTTTCATTGTTTCACTCTTTAGTAGCTGACTGAGCTATCAGGTGATTAACATTAGCCCACCTTAATTTGTACCATCGTAGAACAAGCACTGCATGGGGCAAAGCTTAGTACCTGGGATGCACCTCTTGATGAGGAAGGGTTTAATTGTATTAGCTGGTGTCATCCCAGAGGTTTACTACTTAACCAAAGAGCAATGGTTCAGCGTTAGTGTAGCTGGCAGGTGGCATCATTCGGCATTTCTTAAGGAAAGTTCCTCTAAACTCTTAGGATATACTTAAAACATTCAGCAGCTCATTGATTTGGTCAGGTGAGCAGCTGCAGGGGGTGTTAGGGCAGCACTGCTGGAAGAAGGGAACCAATTTGGGTATATGTTAACGAGGAAGTCTATATTGACTTGGGCAAAGAAGCATCCTTGAATAATATTAGTTATACCCAGTTATAAGTGTGCAAGATAAAGGTTTTCCTGTAGAACAGGGGTGAGCAATTCCAGTTCCTAGGGGGTCGGTATCCTGCATCTTTAACATCCATCCTTGGTCCAACACACCTGAATCAAATGGCTGAGTATGCAGTGAATTCTGCCAGTGTCCTCTTAATCACCCAAATTCACATCTAAGGCTGGGTCCAAACATCTCCCTTAACCCCTAAATCCCTCAAACTATATCTATAGACTATATAGTGAACTCCGTTAACTGACCGTTCAGACCGATAATTGCTACTTTTTGCTCTTCGTTGGTCACGTAACTCCGCCTCCACCCCCCGGTGCCAGTGCCATCTTTGTTATTAAGGGCTGGTTATCCTCCCGCAGCAGTGTGTCCCAGTGAGCTTGTCACAGATATTTTTGACTTATGCCCAATTATGAATCGTGGTCTGAGCTATGTTGTTCCTTGCCACAACGCAAGAGGGACAATCAGGAACTAGCTGTCTAGATATGGCCGAGGTGGTGAGGAAGTGGAAAAACGCAAGGGGCAAGTTTGTGCGACAGCGTAGGGACATGAGGGCAAAAAAGAGCAGGGATCCAGGTGGAAAAAGGGTCCCAGTGTTCTTGTGCACCTCGCTCTTTAAGCTGGTCATCTTCATGAGTTAGTTTTTCATAATGGCGGTCATACAAACAAAACAAGCTGGTAAGAAAACCAAACATAACTGGATTTACTACTAGATTGAAGATTGAACTAAAACCACAGTTGGGCCATTCACTAATGTTCCCTTTTAATCTTATAACGTATTTCCATAACGCATTAACCTGTCATCTACATATTTACTAATTCGATTTTCTGAAATATTTTGGGTCAGAGATTTGTCAAAATACATAACCTTTCAGGGTCTCATTTATTAAAAATATTGAATTGCCAATCGCCTAGTTCCCTTCCAGCTCACAATTATGTACTGATCTTTTCATAGAATGCAACAAAATAAATTTGGTTAGGTTTCTAAAATCTGTCAAAATGAATGAGGTGTGAAGACTCATAGAAGTCAATTTAAATATTAAGGAAATGCAGATTTAGATATCAGTAGCAGAATTTAGAGGGATTTAAAAAATGAATAGAAAAAAGGAAGTGTGTCAGTGAGTGTCTGAATGCGAGTGGCAAGTTGCCACTGTTTTAAGTCTCTATAGTGCCAGGACCATTTAAGAAAGGCTCAGCTTATCTGTTATGCCTAAGGAGGGGGAAAGCAGAGGTTGTTAGAGAGAGGGCCAAAATGTAATAATATACTTTCAGAGATCAATCAACCTGGCAAACATTCATCATGTTACATTTTTTTAACACTTCCTTGTTGAACGTTAAGTTAATTTAAATAAATTAGGTTTTTTGCATCTACACCTATAATCCTTGGAGTTGCTTGTAGAAATTAATCAATGCCCACTAAACTACATATTTTTCAAATTTTCTACTCAAGGGAAAAAAAAAAAGTCTCCCACCAACTCAAAAATAACTGTTGCCATCGGGGGCAATCAGACCAAATGACATGGTTGACACTGCTCTAAATCTGGCTGCCCAAGGCAACTATTACTGAGCTGCTGTGCTTTGCTAACAGCTCATTTATGACACCAACATGCTGATTACATGTACCAGCGGCGGACACTTTACATGGCAGCCACTTTACCTGGCAACCCACAGAGTACAGCAGAACTCCGCCTTAACGACTGTTGAAACAAAAACAAATTTAGGGACAAAGACTTTTCGGTCGTAACACAGACAACCAAGATCCTCTTTTTAAAATCATGAGCGCAAAAAAAAACAAACAAAAAAAAAACTAATAGACTAATGAAATATTTCTTTTTTTTTTTTTTTGCAAAGAAAGGGTGCAGGCCTCTATATGGATCAAAACTACCAGCATTATTTTATCGGATTTTAGATTCTTCCTCTGATTAGCAGTTGACATTACTCTTTAACGCTGATCTGCATTTAAAAGCCTCATACAGAACACTACATCTATTGACATAAGAAAAATGTGAAAACTTTATCAGGTAAAAAGTTGCACATCATCATAAAAACATGGGGTCACAAAAATTACTTCTTATTGTACTTTATGTAAAAGAGAAGAACAGTCGTATCTCCAGAAGTAAACATATTCCCCACATCAGAACTGTAACCAGGAAAATCACCATTTGTTAAAATCAATTTCAGTACGGAGAAGTTGCTAAATATTGGAAGCCTCTTGTACAAAAACTAGACTAGGATGGCTGAACTTCTTACAGTTGTTTTTAAGCTTTTAACCTCCTTTACAGGAAAATATTGAACTTAAAAATGTTGTCAGGTTTTCTAAACACCTAAAAGTAAGGATCTACATTTGCTTGAGAAAAATAAAAGCCTTAATGTACCGATGTACACTGACAGTGCTAATTAATGACATAAAATGTTAAAGCAAATGATATTTCAACTCTAATCGTGATCCAGTCTCTGAAATAATAAGTAAAACCCTGTTTCCCTAAATCTTATCTCACAAATTGGCATTGTCCCTGCTTCTAAAAAATAGTCATCGGATGGTCAGAGGTTGAAAATAAAACAGATTGGAAACTATTCACCTAACTATTGGGTACAGTACTTTTCTTCATCCTTCACAGCTGTTTCTGAGTTACGACTTGCTCCGTCATTTGCAAAAGGTCTAATTTTGCAGACGCACAAGCTTACAAAACTTTATTTGGTGATATTAAATCTGCTTTTGTGGATACAGTTTGAGAATATTACATTATATTAGCTATAAATTTTTGCTTTTCATCCATTTCCCCGCTGTCTAATCTTCTAATTCCACTTGGTTTCCCAATATAAATCTGCTTCAGGCACAGAATCAAAATTGCATGTCTCTCTAAGGGTAGAAATGTGAAACAGCAGCCGTCCATATGGTGTGCATCATGAGCATCTAACTAAAATACAGCTTAAGGTGAAAACGCAATTGAAAGAGAACTAAATTCCAAATGGATGAATATCCCTTCCCTGCTTTCTCTCTCTTGGGACAATGCCACCCTCAAAGACTGGTGTTAACCTTCAGTGCACTTATGACTGACTATTAATGGCTGCTCAAGTGCCAATGAACATTACAGCCCATCTGTTATATAATGCTTTAGAACTTGAGTACAGATTACAGTGACCATGTTCCAATCCGAGGATTGGATAAAGAACAGACAAAAAGGATGAGATAGGAAGGACAAAAGTCATTTTTACATGTAGGCTGATAGTCTGGATGAGTAGAAAAGGGGGAGGGGTGGAAAAAAGAGGGTGCAAAGGAAGGTTTGCCTACTGTACTGCTGGAGGCTAAACGAGATGAAAAACGAGGCACTGATCCAGGTGGCAACAAAAGGTTATATCTTAAAACATTTTTTGGCTCTTGCTCCAGCAGGACAGTATTTTTCGTTGTCTCACCAGCAGCAGGAGTCGTGGCACTCATGAATCTCTAAGCCAGTGTGCGCCTTGTAAACAAATGACTCCGCACCAACACAAGTATCGTAGATCAAAGCTGCAACCATTTACTAAAACAGCAGAGGCAACTGTAAATTCAACCAACTGACACTGTAAACAATAGCTTATCAACACCACTTCATCACTCGTTCACATAGCCATCTTTTTGGCACATATTAAAAAAAAATAGAACACAAGTACAATATTTTATCATAACTTTAAAATGCATATAGAAATATTTCCTCATTGCTCCAATAGGTTACATGAAAGATGTTAATGTTGCTTAGAGTCTTGACTGAGACTGCATGGATTCACCTTCAGGAGAAGCTTTGCTTTTAACAGAAACTTGTAAGAACTTTGGCAACACTGCCGCTTGTTAAGCTTTTTCCAGATCAAAATATTAAGCTATAGCCAGTAAGGTGGGGGCAAATACGAACGGAGGAACAGCTGTTGCATACTAAACAGGAACCATTAGATCCAAGAAAACCTAAATCTGTGTGCAGTCTATAAGCCTATTAGTTGAACAGCTAGGAGGTTTTAATCACTGTCGTTCGTCTGTAGGGTCCATTATCCCAAGAGAATTATGGTGGCTGGCTCCTCTGTTGAGGTCGGAAGTCAGAATACTCTCATAACACCCAAACAGAGGTGGGAGGTGAAACTGTACAGGTCTGTTCTTGCTACAAACGTCATACTTTAATTACTATATATTGTTTTTTATCTATTTTTGCATTAAGTGGAAACGTTTAATTTCAGCATTTCATTTTCATTTAAAACACAGTGACAAATATTAGAGCTGTGGAGGAGCAGTAATTGCAACAGAAAACATATCGTCCATTTACTTTATCTTTCATGAGCAGAGCAGCTTTGAATCTGTAGGGGGAATTAGCATAATGAGAGAAAAGCAAATGAGCAAAGTTTCATGGTTTGGTAAAATGGCCACCCTCTCATACACACTGTAGAGGTGTTTAAATGTACACAGGTTCAGTCTGAAGTTTACATGCAGCAATAATGGGCAGCACTGCCATTAATTTGGAGCTTTTAATAAAGCAATATAACAGTTTCTTTGCTAGGGTTGAATAATTGCAGAAACCACTTCAATGATCTAATTAAAAACACAAGTTAGGAGGACAGAGAGGAGAATGAAGGAGCTGCAAATCCGTAACACCACAAGAATGTTTGGAGGAGTTAAGAGGAGGCCTTTAAATTTAAAAACGCTTCCAAGGTTACTGGTGGATGAGACAAAAGTAGGAGGAATAAAGAATGAGGGAAGTTAACTGCAGATTCCTCACTTTCACGTAAATTGGCAGTTAAATAGATAAAACTTAAAATCAGGTTCATATAGCACATCTGGAACAAAGACCTCATCCCTTTTGAGAATTTATGGACAACAGTAAAATGCTGGGTCCTTGAAAGCAAATCAAACAATTAAACAACTCCGTTATTTATCATTAAAGGTCAAATAGGAAGGAGTGCATCAAGGGTTAGGATCAGTTGCATTCAATATACCAAAGTATCAACGGCTCGCTTTCTCTGTTGTATAGCTTTAATAAAGTGCCTCATGGCAATAAAGCTGATTCAAAGCATTGTTTATTTTTTTATGAAATATTGTATTTCATAAAACAATGACCCTTGCTAGTTGCTCAGTTTAGCATAGCTGCAGCTCCAGACAGATTTCCATATCATCAGGGTCCGGGCTTCAGAACAACAAGAATCGCGATGGATAATAGTCAGTTAACGCAGGCGGAGACCCAGAGCTCGAACCCTACCGGCCCAGAACCATGAGCCGAACCGGGTAATAACCACATCTGGAGGGCAATGCTTCCCACCCGGAGAGCAGAAAATATCCGGTTCTTGGACCGCTCGATGTGATCGGGTTACCAAGGGGCTACCTTCCCCATCCAGACACAGCAGCGGAGTACAGCCTGCTATCCAGCACCGCCAGCAGTGCACAAAGGGCTCCAACACTGACCACTAGCCTTCATGCCCGGCCACAGCAACAGGCTGCCAACCGAACCAAACCCAGCCACCACAGAACCAATCTGAATCCCATGATTCCCTCTTAAAACAAAAGGTTAGACTCTGATTTAAACTAATGAAATCACAGAACCAAAGGGAAAATGTTCTGAAGGATAATGAACTTCCACCGGCTCTATGTAAGATCAAAGAACATTTAGCAGCGGTGATTAAACCAGCGAGCATTAATGAAACCACTAAGACTCTGATTGCTTCATATTCGTCCTCGTAAAGGGATAAAAACTCCATCACAAAGGTGAATAAATATTGACGCACTATGTAAAATGACTACTTCCTGACTAAACTGACGTCACGGCATCCTTCAGTGGATCGTGTGACCGAATGAGGATTTTTGGGTCGTCTGCTCTCTTGGTGAATTATTTTACGCTATAAATAACAAAATGATGGACATTTTTTCACTTGTGATATATTTAATTTTCTAAATACTATCAAATTAGAAACTATAAGTATGTGTTTTCTATTTGAACTTTAAGAGTGGGAAAATATTTCACTCTTAATGATGTAGCTCATGTGTGTGATTTCTCTAGGACTTGCTACAGGACATTTCTGCATAGTGGGGAGTTTTAGATATACTGACTATATGATCTTCTCTTCCTTAAAGCTGTAGGCTACAGTACACAGATGTGGTGAGGCGGCACACCCTCTATGAAGCATGACTGGTCACCGAATGTTTAAAATGAATGACATATAGACAAATATCAGCCCTCGCCTTCTTAACTTGACGATGGTTGGAATCAATCAGTCAGTAAATTACAGGGACTGAAAGGAATAAAACAACAGTCTTTTCAGGCATCCTTTCCATCACGTTGTCACACAAAGCAATAAACAATTCGAGCCTGTCTGTTGCAAATACAAGCACTTTTACTTTGACATGTTTAACTGCCTTGCTATATTACAAACCGCTGCAGCTGTTAAAGAGATGCCGGTCATGGCATTCTCGATCAATACCATTCAGACTGGGGTGTCCATCAATATTTTAGACCCAAACAAGAAAAAGATCTTAAAATAATATATATAAAAAGAGGTAAGATTAAATCACTATTAATGTCGATTCAGAAAAGTAAAAATATCGATCCATTCAGTGAATCTCAGCCTTTCTTTAAGCTGCTTTTATCAGCAGAATTCAGAGATTGTTTTTTAACACTTACAATTTTCTGCAGGTGCTTCTCCTTGCGGACGTCCACCATGACCAAGCCCTCTTTGACCAAGCCCAGGCCGACATCATCCTTGGTGTCTCCAAACTGTATTGTGACGTGTGGACAAGTGGCACCCGAGTACTCCACGTTCAGTAGACACTGGCTGTTCTGGATGTCGCGCACCACGCAGTCCACCACATCAGCACGGGCATCCTCCTGAAGAATGGAGGACAAGATGGAGGAAAAGGAGAGAAACGGCCATAATTAGTATATTAGTTTTGGTTTACATTCAGAGAAAAAACGAAGTGACAAATAAGCTCCAAGTCATTTTTTTTAATTTGTTTTGAAGTATGAATGCAAAACTTCATTGCATGACAAATAGATAAATAATGAATAAACTGGTGATTAAATGTAAAGTATGAATAAATGGAAGAATTTACTGTCGAACAACAGATGATTCAATGACGGATGAAATTAGGGCTGCAACTAACGATTTTGCATATCTAATAATCTATCCATTATTTTTTCGATAACCAAAGCTATTAATCTGATAGCCAAAGACTCTTTGAAGAAGACTTTAGGAAATTTGGTGAAGCTGGTGAAACTCAAAAGTTTTCCCCTTACGGAGTTCTGGATAGAGCATGTTGACAGACAATTTTTATTTTTTTTACTAAAATATAAAATGTTAATATCTTTTTACAATCTTGGTATAATTACTGCTCTAAGTGGGTTGCTCCCTCTGTGAAATGCAGGTTTTACAGTCTCTATACTCCAGTTAGCAATTAATCAATTACTAAATTAGTTGAGGATTATTTCAATAATCAATTAATAACAATTCATTTTTCTAAGCCCTAAAATGGATAAAAAGATCAGAGCATAGGGAATTAAAAGCTTGAAATACAAACTTTTCCTCACCTAATAAAGGTGACAAATTAGATAATTTTCTGACTGCCTTTGATGTGAAATATGTAAACAAGTAAAAATTTAAATGTGATTTTGTTAAAGTCAAGCTGTCAGTTCCTCCATCTACAGAGCATCACCAAATGTTGCCCCATCTTGATGACTTTTCCGTCTCATAACCCCTTCCTTCCTGACCATTTCACCTCTTCAAATCCACCATTTAACTGAACAGATGCAGAAGACTAGAGTGAAACAGCTGCAACTAAATCTTGACCTCATGTCCTTTAGCAGCCAGGGTGAAAATGAGACCAACGGGGAGTTAGCACCTTCAAAAGAAAAAAAATATATATCAGCTCCTGGCCATTAACCATCCCTCTTCTGCACCATCCATCTCTTTGCTACCCTTCTTTCTCGCCCTGGTCTTGTCTCCATGGTAACCCCCTTCCAGCTAGCCACCCTTGGGCATCTGCGCGTCTGGTGTATGTGTGCGTGAGCAAGTGTGGGCAGGGAGGCTTGTTCGAGGAACAAAAGTAAGAAGGCCTTTTTTGTCCCCTTGTCTCCCCGCGGTCAACTTGTCACAGTCGCTGTGGGGAAGCTTGGGGCAAGAGGAAGACGACCACAGATGAAGAATAGAGGAGCGCTTATGAAAAGACAATAGAAAATTTATAAGAGCCTTTTAGTTTCATCATCTTATGGTAAGTGGAACAGAGCACTTTAAAGCAGGACATTTTCAAATATTAATCCTGCCTAATTGCTTAGTTAAGATTCTGTATTTTTCCAGATGTTTACCTATAGAGGTGCCAATTCCTCATTTTTTCAAAATATATATAAAAAAAAATATTTTTACAATTGGCAAGGATTTAAATGTGATAGAAATGTCAATAGAATGGATAGGTTTATTTTTGTAGTGTTTTTTGCATATGTAGAAATTTATATAAATGCTCCAAAATCTATCAGGGAGTTATTAATGGTTCACCTATAAGTCAGTCAGCATTTCATCATGGCAAGGATTGTATTTTTCAAATCCAGCTTCAGCATCAAACACATATTTAATGTGTGTGGACACTGCTACAGGAATACCTCCATAAACTATTAGCTGAGTCATAAGAAGGAGCATCACAGGGAACTGATGTGAGTGTCTGAGGATATTTCTCAGACACATTTGTCAACCTTAACTTTGCAATTTTAACAAAAAAAAATATATAATAATTTCTTGCTGCCAGTACATTTTGCCATCACTTTGATGGGAAAAGTGCAGTTTAAATGATAGAAGCTTATAAATTCATCAGCTGCCTTTTCATTTGAAGAATTTCATCTTTGAGAAGCGCAAAAATGTTTGAAGAAATGGTATAAAAACTTTAAAGAAAAAAGAAATATAAAAGATATCATACCACCTAAATATGCAGGTTCTGCTGTGAAGTATCATGGATGTGACATTCATGATTCCCCCTATATGGTCCAAGTTATAGGGACACATTTCAGGTAAAAAAAAAAAAAAAGGAATAGTGGGAGTTTGCCATGTCTGACATTTCTTTTCGAAGATACTCTCACTTTACAGAATATCTGATAAAAAAATAAAAAAAACTGGCATAAAAAGTTAGGATTTCACCCAAATGGGAGACTGTTAGTCTTGGAATATAAATGTTTAGACAGAAATAAGATGCCAGTCATGACTTGGAAAGACTGATGTCTTGTGGGGGGCCATCAGGGGGCGGGTTACAGGAGAGAGGGAACAACATTTCCTGCAGAGGTTCTGTGCCAGCGGGTCACCATCCTTTCAGTGTGTCGGACAGCAACCACAGGAAACAAACAGCAGGAGAGGAGCAGGGTGTGTGCCACAATGAAAGGCGCTACAGGTTGTTGTGTTGTGTGTATTATGAGCTGGAACATGGAGGTAAACCCTGTGTCCCATGGGCTGCACCAACAGATGGGCTACTTCATTACTAACCCATGAGAGGTGAGAGCACAGACCTCAGGCTGCCAATTATTCATTTATTTTAAGAAAGAAAATAAATAAATGTAGTCACTTGTTAATTCATGACCTGCAAGTAACCCAAACTGAATGCAGAATTAAACCCAAAAGGCATGGACAAACTTTAGCAGCATGGCCAAACAAATCCTGCAACTCAATTAATCCCAGGATCATATCTGAAGAGCAGTGCATCTTCTGCTGCCTATGTGAAATGAAAATCTTCTAAAAGCAATCAAACACAGCAGAATAAATCCAGGATTTAACGCAGCGCCAACAAGGCCCATAGCTAAAGTAAACCTGCTTCTGTTTGATTTGTATGCAGTCGGCTCAAGATGCCGTCAATGAGCCGACCCCCTGACACACCTACACACTCACATGTTGTCACCGAAGGTTGAGTAAACATGATTATTGCAGCAGAAAACAGGGAAAGGTGCTCAACCATGTACATGCTCTACAAGAAGAAGAAGATGATATCTCTGCATAGGAAATGACAGCTCAGACTACTGAATAATTGAAGGGGATTTTATCAAATTGCTCAAAAAGAATACAGATGGTATTTTTTTGATCTTCCTGCAAACAAGAAAAATCAGTGACTTTGTTTTTGTCGCTGCCCTCTTTGCTTCTGTTACATCTATTAAATGTGAGCAGGCATCATTTTCACAAGACTGCCTAGAATGAAAACTCAGCCCGTCTATCAGCTCCACACTCATCACCCTGTGTGATTTGTGAAACTCAAACACTTTTCATGTCTTGCCAGGAAAGCAAACTTTCAAAAGTTGGCAGGGAATGAGACTGAAGAAGCTGATATCTCAGTTAATTTTGGAGCTAGTGGCTGCAAAGCGTGTCTGCTCCTCTGCACTTACGTCCTGTGGGACCTGGATGAAGGCAAAGGTGTACTCTGTGGCCTGTGCTGGCAGGGTCCTGGTGCCGAAGGCAGGAGGCATGGCAGCCAGACGGGTGCTTGACACAACTTCTCTCTGAGGAAAGACAGGAAAAAAGATCTAAAACCCAACGCAGAGCAGTTTTCAATATAAACGTAAACTTAAAGGTGTTAAAAACATCTTATTAAAGTTAAACCTCTCAATATTTGTCACATTTAAAAGAAGTCTCATGAGGTACTCTCTTGTGGCTCTTGGTATTTTGTTATGAGCCCTAGATGGAGTGATAGCCTTAAGCCGTACCTATATACACATTATGTTTGAGACGGTTTTCCATATTTAATTAGTTCTAATGTTTGTATGTTAATTTACCAGCATCTGCTTAAAGAAGCGAAGACAAGTGAGAGGAGTCTTGTTCTTTGTTGATAAACAGCTTCACATTAAAACTTTACAGCTTTTCTTAAGAGGAGGAAAGCCAAATATGTAAAAACTTCAAATAAATAAGCTGAAAAGCATTTATTTTAGGTCAATTACTGTTTTAAAAAGTCATGAATTTGTAAACAAGCCCTGGCAAGACACAAATGCATGGAAATAGATTATATCACATCAATTACAGTGAAAGAGTAGGGGAATGTTAATGAATGCACAAATTAATCGGTCAACCCTTAATTTTCCTTTTGACTCAGAACTTAAGTAAAAACTGGACAAAGTTTAGGGATATGTTTGATATATAAACTCATAATTTTATGGATTGCTTTAATTTCCCTTTGTTCTTTAATCATTCAAAACAAAAAAACCTAATTTTAAATCTCTTAAAAATCGCCATCATCAGGCCACACCTCCAAGAAATTTTTTTTTATATGGGCGAAGAAAAGCCTGACTGGTTCATCTCTGCTGCTTATTCTGACTGGATTTGACTTGTTTCTAGATATAAGCAACACATGAATAATACGCAATAAATGCCTATGGCATAAAATCTATAAAGTCTGTCTAAGCTCTGATAAGTCAGTGATCCATAAAGGCTTTAATGTGGACGAAAATCAGATAAATACAGGAACAGGAACTCAAGTAGTATCATAATGACCCTTTCATAGCTTCGGTTAATATGTCCATTGAACTGTCCAGTCTAGACAGAGGAAATCTCTGAGATTCATAATGATACAATATTAAGATTTATCTACATGATATTAGACTTTGATGGCCCTTTGAATGTAGGCTCTAAGCCTGAAATGACAAAAGTGCTCTGCTGTGTTTGCTAATGATCACATAATAATTCAGGTAGCAGCGTATACCTGAGAGAGGTGGCAATATTGTAAGCTAATAGCTCGTGACACAAGGGCACAAAATCAAGGCCGTTCTGACCCAACCTGAAATGACACAAAACTACGACAAATGAGGCTCTGCAGATATCGCTTGCTTTTGTGTGTGTGTGTGCACCAGGTCAGCCTCGGAGAACACCACTTTTAGCAACATGCCAGGATGCATTGCATCTGCCAGCCAAACCGCGGTCTGTCCCCCTGCTCTGAGGTCAGTCGCACACTGTGCCGCTCCACTGCATCATGGGAAAACTCCCGCAGGGTGGGGGTTGGCTGCATGAGCCACTCTGATGATGCAAGCATGTGCACGCACGTGGGTAGAGCCAAACATCACAGCCTTCGTCATCACAGAGTAAAATTTAACAAGAAATATCCAAGGAGAAACAAGCTCCTTTTGCTCATCCTTCTGTAACCATGGATGCTACAAACTTAACACTTTAAGAATCAATATTCTACGTTTTTTAAATAAATTTTAGAAGTGTCGACTTAAATTTGCACTAAAAAGAAGGGAATTTGGATGTGAGTGTTTAAAAAAAATTGTGTTTGTATGTATACAGTATTTGGGAAATATGGAACTACAATATTAATGCTGAATTCTTGAATGATAAGAATAATACTTTTGTTAAAACTGAACCACATTCTTTATCTGCACACTTCAAAAGTTACTTCTTATTTTGTAATCAAGATGTCCTATTAGATTTAGAACACTTTGTGTTTAAGGTTTGCAGATGCTGAAGTAGAAGTTGAGGTTTAAAGGCCACATGCAGCTAAATGACCATTTTAAAGCATTTAAAGGCCAGTCTACTCAGCATAAATTACCTGATTAAAACTAAAATCAAAGTGTACTTTTCCACACGAAGCAAAAATCCTTTTCTAAACTTTCTTTGCTTCTTTAATAAACAATACCAGGAAGAACAAACAAGCTGGCATTTTGTTTCTCACATACACTTCAGCTGAAAGGGCACTGAAAGACTACTTTGAACATGAAAATAAAAAGCTTAGAACTGAAAAAACTCCACAAAGATTAGAAAAGGAAAATCCTATGAGCATGTTTTTCAACTCTAAAGATCAGCACTTTGCTTTAATGAGACCACTTTCCCTCCCCACACACACAATCAGATTTATTGCCACAAAGTTACTCACGTTGCCATAGTCGATGTAGAAGACGTGAACCTTTGCCGGTGACTCAACTTTCTCCACTCGGGCTCTGTACCTGCAGCAGCAGAAGAATAATTGGGGGGAAAAAGAAGGATAGAGAGAAGAGGAGGGGGAGCATAGAGCATAGGGAAAGAGAGATGAAGACAGAGGGCACAAGAGGAAAAGGAGATGAGTAAATGATTCTGTGCTTATTTCCCTGGGGAGAAGGTGTTGGAGGATCTGTCTGTTGTGATCGGGGTAGAGGAGCGGGATAGGATGAACAGGCTGGGGGTGTGAGGCTGGGGTATGGGGGGGGGCAGAGGGAATCCATCAGGACACGGGCAGGCGGTGGAAATTGCACGGAGGGCTCTTTGCAATAAAAGGCAGAAATTTAAACCTGTTTTTTGCCTTGTAGAAAATGACGTTAGTGCATTAGTGCTAATCATCGAGACCCCGCAGCTTTTTCATTGTAACTCTCGATTTTCGAGCACATCTGGAAAGCTCAATTTCCATGAAAAATAAAAAGTAGAAGAAGGAACAATCTGTCATTGACAGATTAAATGACAAAACCAACTGCCTGAGTAACGCTGAAATTTACAAAGACGCTGCGAGAACATATTTTCCCTCCTTTTATATGCAGAGCATCGCCTCACCTAGCCATCACTCTAATCCTTGAATATAAGAAATATAGAAGAATAATGAAGACAAATTGACTGCAATGAGGAGAGCAGAATAAAAGGCCAAATAATTAGGTTTATGTGGGGGAAGTGAGAGTAATGAACAAAAACTTCTGGAATCAGAAGGAGTTTGAGAAAATGGAAGTGACTGATGAACAGAGGTTTGATTCTCTTAAGTTTTTGTTTCACGCATGGTAACAAATTTTAATTACTCCCCTAAAGAAACAAGTCTCCATAGTGAATGAACCACAGAACACCCCAATACAAAGGAAGAACAATGCAAACATAATTAGCCCTCTGAATGAAACAAGGCTGCCAGAAACACACAAATCAAGACTTTTTTTCTGCAGTTTTAATGACAGACATTTGTTTTCCATTGCAAAGATAAAGACTCCACTTCCTGTTTAAAACGTCCCCTCGCTTGGACTGGTGACATGAAGCAGATTAACTTATGTTTTGCACTGAAATCGGGACAGGAAGATGGAGGACAACACCTGTTTTGGATGAACATTTGGTTTTTAATTAGTTTCATGATCTTTCTTTCCCCACCCTCGCCTCCTTGACATACTCCCCCTCCCTCCCTCAACATCAGTGACTTCTATCTGTCCCCCATGACCATCTGCGAACTTTAAACACCCAGTGAAAAGACTCAAAGAAGAGATTTTTGGCTCTTGCTGCTAAGAAACTCCTGCTTCTTAAGAGCAAATCAAAGCCCGATAGGTGACTGCAATGGATGCATCACCTGCTGAAAACAAAGTTGCTCAAACACCAGATGAAACGAAAAACAAAAAGAAATGAACAAATCCCTTTGGCAACATGTGATGCTTTACGGGGAAGTGTTGGCTCCTGCTATTAATGTGGATGTTTTTCCTGGCAGTACCAATAGACCCTCCCAGCGGTTGCCTATCCCTGTTGGCTTCCGAGTGAATAAGGATCTCTTCTGCACACAAACCAGACAAAAGAAATGAGCCGGAACAGCGAGATCAACAATATCCCCAAAAACACAAATTTAAGGAAAATATCGGTAGAATGAGAGTTTAGAAGGAGCAAAAAAAGGCCAAATAAGGCCAACGAAGAAAATAACCATGAGGCCTGAAGATAGATGTTTGATGGGTTGGAAAAATATAACTGGGCAAAAGTACCAGTTAGGAATGCACAAATCAATATTTCTTCTTTTCAAATAATATGCTAATATTTTAATTGGGGCATCTGCAGATTCTGATATGTTTCCAATATTAGAGCTCTGTTTGCTTTACTGTCATCATCATTAATGGTGTTTTAAAGACACTGAAACTTTTCTCTACAAGCAAGTTGGATACATGTAGGGCTGAAACAATTAATTAATTTGAATTAATCATGATTAATTAAATAATCATCAACTGGAATATAGAGACTGTAAAAGATGCCTTTCCCTGACAGAATGACACACTTAGAGCAGTAATTATAACAAAATTGTTGAAAAATATATAAACATTTTACATCCAAAATATTTGAAAAAAAATTTTTTTCATCTTTCAATATACTGTATCTGGGTTTAATTTCTGTAAAAAACTTCTTCAAGGAACCGATTATTAATTGGAAAAAGTCAAATCAAAGGATTAATCTATTCGCTAAATAATAGTTAGTTGCAGCCCTTCATTAATGTAAACATATGTATCCCTAAAGGTAACATGGGATTAGTATGAGGTTAGAAAAGTAATAGAAACAGAAAATCATGATAACAGGAGGAATTCCATCCTGAAAACCAATGTCGCTGTCTAAGGGGTGAAAGTAAGTATTTATAAACTCAAAGACAGATTTTCATAAAGAGGTCAACTTTAGCTACTGCTGCTCAAGAGATTTTTAAGCTTACTTAAATGTAGACATGTTTAAACGTAGAAATACTCTTGATAGATCTGTTCCCAGGGATCAGGCCAATTTTCAGCAATACTAAATTTTTTATTTCTTTAAATTTTAGGAGCAATACATATATTAATATAAGATTGGTGAATCTCTAGTATCATTAAGGTTTTCTAACAAATAGTCAAACTTTATGACCCCAAGGTCAAAAGCATACATACCATTCACCATCAGCGAACTTGGCTAGGCAATAATCCCCTCTCCGTGCGGCGTAGGATCCTTCAACAGGTGGATGGGCAGCGATCTCGGCTCTCATGGTTTCCATCAGACTCTCCAACTGGGCTCCTAATGGAAACACAGATGGGTGAAAAGTTAAGATTCTAGAAGAGTTGTATCTAAATATACATTTAATCATTATTAGATATGTGTCACCACTTTATTGTCACGTTTCACAATCAGAATAAATGGAAACCATAACGTTAGGAACGATCAAATGCAAATCGATTAATCCATCGATTATTTTTTTTTATTATTATCGATTAATAATGGTTTGACAAAAGGTTCTTTAAAGAATATTTTTTAAGAAATTAAACCAGGTGAAACTAAAACATTTCCAGTTGATCAGTTCTGGATAGATCACATGTACAGATGCTTTTTTTTTTTTTTTTCTAAATGCTATATATATATATATATATATATATATATATATATATATATATGCTCCAAGTGGGTCGCTCTATCAGCTAAAGCCATGTTGTAGGGTCTCTACACTCCAGTTAACGATTAATCAACCACTAAATTAGTGTACGATTATTTCAATAATTGATAAATCACGAATAATCTGATTAATTGTTTCAGCCCTACTTAAAAATAATACTCAATGGTGACAAAAACAGAGATAGACCAGAATATAATATTGATATTTCAGCTCAAGTTAACCTTAAGTGTTCCTTAAGCTAATCCAACACAGCATAAAATCATTCACTAAGTGCTTTATATGGAAATAATGAAATAACAATTTAGCTCTGACAGCACAAAGCAACAAGAATCAGGTCAAAAGCAATTTCAACACCTTTACTTGCCGACACCAAAATGACTAAAAGAAATGCTTTAGTGGCTTTTGTAGCCGTTAAGCCCATTAAAACTACGGAGCTAATCGTGCTTTGACCCTCATGGCGAGGTAGCGCTTGGAGCAAAGCTAGCTGTCCCAGTGGGCCTTTATGGCCAATCAAGCCATTATATCATGTGCCGCAGACCTATTATGGTGGATTCAAGGTAAGAATGTGGCTGTCAATACGCTGGGAGACAGAGGAATCAGATAGTGAATCACTGCTTCATAGAAAACCAATGACTGCAGTAAGTGGCTGCCTGATTTGCAACCATCAGTCCAAATTGGAAAGCTGAATGTGTATGTGCATCTTCCACAGAGCTACTTCTCTGCTCCCGGTGAAGGGTTTTAGAGACCGCTTACACAAGCCGTGTGTTTTGGTGGGGAGCTACATTAAATGTATGTAAGCAATTACAGCAGCTAGTTTGGCAAAGTGGCCAAGAGGAATTTCCATGGTGATATTTTTAGAGACCATGTTCACAAATCAACCACCTGGAGGGGGGGGGGTCTACAGGCAAGGAGGCCAATTAAATGTATGACTGAACGTCTTTATTCAGACATTTGATTGACCATAAACCCAAGCAGGACAAATGTTCTTTACGTCATTGGTTTCCTTTAGGCACTTAAATTATACTCTGTTAACACTGAGGAGCCTTTGCAGAAACATTAAATAAATGCAGCCGGTGTAGTTTTGCTGATGATGCATGTTACTACCAAACAAACAGCTTGCAGGCAGACACCTTTATTCTATTTCTGTACAACCGCTCCTGGTCGTCATTAGCACCTAATATTATTTATGCTGGTGGAGGACAAGAAAATATGAATAATGATCCTGTTTTCCCACAGTTATCTATGCTGAGACAGGCAGACAGCTGCCAACCAACGGCTCTGGAGACATTCATTTGCATGTCAAACTTGGAAGGGAAAAAAAAAAGGAAGGAATGCAGAGGGATTTATTGAGAACTAAAGTGGAGGGAGAAAGCAGGGGGCTCAGTTGGATTGTGGATATTGAGTACAGCGGTGTCCTGATATTTTGCTGCACCACTGTTATGCTGGTAGGGGATAACCGCGACTCTGATGGCACGCTTAAAAGTGATCCATCATATGAGTGCAGCATTTAACATCCGGATGAAACAAAGGCACTGAACTGTAGGAGATTCAGACACTATTATATTCTTTAGTGAATAAATACTTAATCTTGAGTTTAAGCTGAATTCTTGCTTTATTTGTGCATCTAAAAACATAAGAACATATCTTGTCCTGCTCTTTTTTCAACCTTTTGAGACCGACCCAAAATGGTTTGACCAATTATATTGCAGTATTTGGTTTGATTGCAAGGTTAAGGAACACTTCATGTTTATTGGATTGACAGAGAATTAGAGAAAATTATAATATAGAAAGGTTTAGCATCTCAGGGCTGTTTTATAGAAGGAACACTGGATTGATGAGGAATAGCTAATTTCAGAATTTCCAAACAAACTTAATGTTTGTGTACAATACTTTAACGTCAGGTAATTATTAGAGTAATGATTATAAGAAGCTCCAATTAGCTGGTTAGCATGCTGGATTTGGGCTTTGGTACCAATGGACAGAAGTGTCTATAACATCAATGTCCAGTTTTCCCACTAGAAATACTTTCCAACATCCCTCATGCACACAACAGATGACCAATGTGCGATAACAGCTGGGAGTTGGGCAGTGCCGCATTAATTAGTAAGTCTGAAAAAGGCTTAAAGAACCAAACTTTTTGAAGAAAGCAGCCATATAAAACTGAGAAATGTAAGGAAACTTGCATAGGGCTGAAACTATTGATTAATTTAGATATTTCATCAGTGAAACAAAATATACTTTTACTAGTTTAAACACCTCAATAACCAAAAGGTTTAAGCTCAAATATTTTTGTTTAAAAAAAAGAAAAAAAAAGAAATACCAGTTGAGTTCTGTATAAAACATGTTTACCGGCAAGTATTTCTTTTTTCTTTTCCCCATAGTATTTTTGGCTTAATCAGTGCTTAATAAGTGCGTTCTTTTGGTAAATTACATGTTTTAGAGTCTGTATAACCAAGTTAAGGAATATTTGATTACAGATTTCTTAGTCCATTATTTTTTTCTTTGTGATTAATCCAATTAATAGTTTCAGCTCTTTTCTAATATCAACAAAGACCATATGGCACATTCCTACCACTTAGTTTTGAAAGCAGCAAAGTATTTAGACAGAAAGTGGCTCTATTGTTTTGATAAGCTTGATGACTTTTATTTCTCTCTCCCTAGACTGTAGGCATTCATTGTTATTAAGTTCTGGTGGTAAAAATGTCTCACATATGAATTAGTTGGTTACACTTGACATCAATTTATATCCAAGTGTGATTTTCCAGTCAAGTTTATTGTTCTGCTTTATTTAAGGAAATAAACAGGCTTTTCTACTGTATAAGATTTAGTGCCAAGAAGCACTAACATAAATCAATGATCAACTGACTGTCTTCACTAATGTGATCAGTTTATTTCTTACAGTAAATGCTGAGTAGTAGAGGAAAATTGAGCAACAGTCAAACTGGCATGGAGCCATTCTTGCAACATACATAGGAACGTTCGCAACCTTGTTCACTGCCTCAGGTCCTTTTGAACTTTACCTCAATAAAATAACAGAAGCGGTTTTGTTAAAGAGGACTGAAGGTGTCGGCTGAAGAAGAAATCCTTAAATCTTTAGCCGTTATGAGTTTTAATTTTCTTTTACACATAAGCTGTGTTTGAGCATAAACTTCAAACATCGCCTTTACCATTCCCAGGATTTTAAGCTGAAAATGGCTAAAAATGCTGAAAAAGAAAGGAGAACAAGAGCTTTCTGTAGATATGATGCAGACATGCTATGTTGACAATGAAATATTCATATGTACATGCGCTGAAATTTCAAAACCCGCTCCTGGGTATGGTACGAGTAGGGGGAACTTAAAGATGTTAACCAGAGTTGCTCTTAGACTGGTTTTGAACTAGTGAAAGTCAAGGATTACCGTTTTCCAGAAAAAAGGTCACAAAATAAAACCTACGCATATCGTGAAAGACCGAAATTAAAACCTAAATCTAGCTGTCAGATCCCACTGAAACAAACAACCTGGAGTGAATTTTGTAAAACAGGTTCAATTCTAAAAAGCAACAGTCTGAGAGAACAACAGCTAGAAAATGCTACTACAGAGGGAGATTCCTAGTCAATGCTGGCAGTTGGACAACCAAATATCTGCTTGCAGAAAGGGTAAACCATGTCAAGCATGAGTGCTCATTTCACGTTCAGGCAAGAGCCAAAGCAATGATCAAAAAGCAGCCAAACCAATGACTGTGTCGGATCCAAGCCAAATTATTTTTATCCTCATCTCTTTATCCCTTCGTCTTTTCTCTCGTCCCTCATTCTGTAATTTGTTTATACGTGATAATGGCTGCAGCTGTTTGTAAATCATATATAATTACATTTTGAATGCTGAGCATAAAGTGAAGGACCGATTAGGCTTTAAAAGAACAAAACATGGAGAGTGCAGAGGGGAGAGAGAGGAAGACAAGGAGGCGAGTGATGGTTTTACAGGTTGGTTATGATCATATTCCATTATCTTGTGCCACATGGTGTGGAAGCCGAGATGAAGGGGTGGGAAGACAAAAAGCCAATGAAAACAGCAGCTCTAGCTCCCTTTGCAGCAGGCTCTAGTTAATTCTATTAGGCTGTTTACAGAAGGATAAATAATTACAGTACGACAGAGACACAGGTAGGGGCCAAGGGAACAGTGGTCGCTTGTAGAAGCAGTCCAGTTTTAATAATTATAATAATGAGCTTAAATGCAGTCTATCTAGAAGAAACGACATCTGCAATATGAGCAGGAAATAAACCAAAGTCTTTAACACAGAATTTTGGGAAAATATCATTGTATGCATTTACATTCATATGTCCATCACAGTAGACATTCTTTGCACCTACAGTTGTGTGTGTGTATATATATATATATATATATATATATATATATATATATATATATATATATATATATATATATATATATATAATGGCTCATTCAGGTTGAAAGGTGAATGTCTAACAGGAAGAATGATTCTCATTTTGATTTAGGCTGGGCCATATGCTTTGTAGATGTTTGGTGTATCTTTAGGGTTTATTTAGGATAGCTCTGTATTTAGCTCCGCGCAGTTTCCAGTAGGTTTTTGCTTGATCTTTGCCTAAGCAAAACCAGGGTCATAGTATGACACTGCCTCAGGATCCTTCTGTCGTTACACAGACTGGTGAAGTGACAGTCCTTTGCTACACTGGATTTCATTTCAGGGTATTCAAGAGGCAGAGTTGTTGCTCTAGTAAGAAATTCATAGGACTATGGTTTCTCTAAATGAATGGATGGTCTAGCTAGTAGTGATTAGACAGTGTGACACTTATTAGAGTATGCAACAGTTTGAGGGCCAGTCGGTAGAGGACCAGCACGTACTTGGGGCATGTCAAGTAGGGGGCTAAGGCTTGAGAAAGTCCACCTTCATTACTCTATGATTAGTGTTTATGAACTGTCAATGTATGGCATAAAAACAAATGATCCTAATGCTTGACACACACAACTTCACTCCCTCTATAGAGGGATATGGATAGCAACTCATGTGAAACCCCCCACTACCGCCAATCACCCTCCTCCATTTTTTCCTGCCAACAGTCTGGAGTCTTTACAGCAAATTACAGTTTCTGTAATTGGAAAAACCTTCACTGAAAATGTAAACAGAGAAGGCATTTAGCAGTCTCTTTTGGATCGCCCGTTTCTGTTCCTGCCACCTGTGAAGGCTGAGGCTAATAGCCTGATTTAATTGTCACAGGTCCAAAAATACCGATGGGATAGTTTGTATCTTAGAAATTTGTTCAAATGTGCACACATATGGACAGTTTTGAAGAGAAGCCTTTTTTGGACCTAAAAAGAGGCACAGCACTGTGAAAAATGCCTCTCAGTCAATCCAATTCAGGTAATGGTTCCAAATGCTGACATTAGTGTAAATCTAGCTCTCTGAAGTTGTGAAGAATACCAATTGGGGAATGCTTATTTTCCACCTGAAATCAAAAGCATCATGGTTCAAACAGACAAGCGAGCTGACCTTTTCTAAGCTAACTTGTGTATCCAATTCACTAATATACATTCCTTGAGAACAGATCATTCAAGAGGAGGCTTGTTTCACCATTACATCTTCAGCAGTAACAGAAGCTGAAAAAGTGAGCAGAATCTGCTATCAGGCAAACTGCAGCTTTTACTTGTGTTGCAGCCTGGGAATATTTACAGTGCTGCTTTCTTTTCTAATGTTTAATCACCCTTATTCCCAAATGGAAACACTGAAAAATGATTAGGCCAATTCTAATGACGTTTTTGCAAACAAAGGTTTGATGTTTTTGCTAATCGATTAAGGGCAGACTTATCAATTAATCAATTATTAATTAGCATTTATAACCTTTGCTATGACACTAAAACCTTTGCTGCTTCCCATTTCAACTGGCATATTTCGAAATGTCCTACTTTACTGGTACCTGCAGTACATTAGATTGACTGGGCTATACTTAGAAAGGCAGACACAGGGCTTACATATAAAGTTATGTTCTTGATGCATGAGATGAGCAGGGATAAAGAAATGTTCCGAAAATAATTTTTCTAGGAGACAGGATTGCATCCAGGCTGAACCACAAGCATCCTTCCTTACGCTGACTGGCTAGCTAATCTGAATTCAATGACTGAATCTGAATGACGAGGTTGGAAGGTTCTATGAAATTTTGCTCTCAAAGATCAATTGACAAACAAAGACAGTTATGTCAAGCAAAACTATACAGGATTTTATTTAAACTTGCAAGGAGGGAGATCAGTGTTTGGAATATAGACAGCAGAGGCGTGAGTTGGCTCTCAGCTGAGAATGTCAGAAATGTTAACACATCTTGGTAGGTGCAACACTTTCTTGGAATATCCAACATAACAGTGAGCATTGCAGGAGTGTAGCCCAATAAGCAGCTTGTTCTGTATTTTAAAAGGTGCAGACTGGTTCTGCAGTGGATATCCTTATCACAGTAGACAGGCAGACAGTTTTGCAGAAGGGATAATAAGAAATTCACCCAAGGGCAGACTGCACAAACACACAGGAACTACCGGTCTGAATGAAGCACAATTTTCCTATCAGGTATGATTAAACATGGCGGTCGGGGTAACCATCGCTCTGGAGGGGGTGAGTGAAACTTTCCACAAGGAGAAACATTTCCACAGTACTGCTTTCAACAGGCTGGCATGGTAGCCTTTTAAAGAATACAAAAGAGGTCACTTCTCAGTAAATGGTATAACCACCGACAGGAGTTTCAAAGAGTTGATCAGAAAAAGTGCCTCTTTGACCATCTAGAACAGACATGGGGGACTACTGTCCTTCAGGGATCGGGTCCTGACACTTTTAGATATGTCCCTGCTCAACCATACCTGAATTAAAGCAAGGACACATCTTAAAGTTGCAGGACAAAGGCTTTCAGGTAATGGCTTGGCCATCCCTGCTGTAGAGGAAACAAGGCACCACTCATGATCTGGAAAAACAACTTTTAAACTGTGAATCATTGTAGTGAAAGCATTATGCTGTGGGGATACAAATGCGGATCAAGGGAAAGACATTTATAGGTTAATCCTTTAAGAGTAAAAGATTTAAAGCCAAGAAACTAAGCATTTTCCCCAGCAAGCCCATCTCTGGAGTGATCTTTCAATCCAAGCATGAGGATCTGCAGGGTTCCTACAGTATAAGGAAAGTTAAATTCAAGATTTAAGACTTTTTAATGCCACTTGAAATAAAAATTTAAGACCAAATTCACAAGAAACATAAGAAACACCTGCTTGCAACAGCTTTATTCAAATGTTATTTTAACATTGCAAACCATTGCACCAAAGTTTCAAATTTTGAAAACTTTCCATATAGGAAGAAAGCTAAAAACACACAAATGACATATTTTAACTGCTATTTAACTGAATTCACAAACTTTGTTTTAGCAGGAAACAAAAAGTTTTAAAGCCACAACATAACCAGTGCTAAGTCTTTTTTGCACCTATAGCATGGTACTGCATGCCTTCTTCAGTTCTTCCTCCACCTGTGGCAATTCTGCCATTTTTTCTTTGTATCATTTTCTTAGTATGTTTGGTTTGATGATAATTGGAGGCATTGCAGAGACAAGGGTGGAACAAAACTAAGAAATACCGGCTTTTTCTCAGTAACTTGATTTTGACGCTTTGTGTTTTGCGCTTCGCATGTACAACTCCACTCCCTTAATTCCCATCGTTCCAAGTGAAGTTCTTGCACAAAATACAATGTGACTCATATGTTCCCTGGAACTGGTTTTAGCCATGGGGAAAACTCTTGGCTGGTTAGCCAATTTTTGTTAAATTTACACTTGCCCATATTTTCCAAGTTAATGGTGCATCTCCCAAATGTCCCGGAAGCACCAACACTTTTATTGGTTCCGCTATCGGGACAGAACAAAATAATGGAGAGCCATTATTTAAAAAAAATAAAAATAAATAAAATTGTCAATTTTAATGTTTTATTTGGATTACAAAAGTAAATCGTAATAAAAATAATCATATTTATTACGTTTTAAAAATTAAGACCTACGAAAGACTGATCTAAGACATTTTAATACCAATTAAGGCCTTAGTTTTATTTTGAAGAATTCAATGCCTTATAAGACTTTTTAAGGACCCACGGGAACCCTGATCTGCTAGGAAAAGTGCATCTGTGTTCATGTATTTTAAACATTGTGGGGACTATTTTAATAAAAAAATAGCACACTGTGGGGATCAACTGCTCCTTGCGGCGGCCAATGCCTGGTCCCCTACAGTTCAATTGCTGTTTAAGGCTTAGGTCTTAGGATTAGGGCTAACGTATGAGTTTATGTTAGGGTAATATACACACCAAGCGTCCATCCTGATAGTGTTTTGAGGCTGCGAGTGCTATCTGAGTCGTTTCCCTCTTTGAATCCAATTTTTTGTCTTTTTATTTTTATTTTTCCACACACTGGATCTTGGGACTTTTATTCATTATTTTCACAACTCTGCGGAGAGGTGCAAACTCTTTGCCCCTCATTCATTGGTTTACCTAATGCTAATATGTGCAATATTGTACCTGCGTAATTGTGAACATACACAAAATGCTTCAGTTACTCACAAATTGTGCAAAAACAAAGCATAAAATAGAAAACAATACAGCACCAGAACCCAATAACCTTACAGAAAAACTTTGTAAGCAATCAGTGAGCATGGAAATTTAAAAAAAACCTGTTGCAACATGACTCTGTCCCTATAAAGCTAAGAGGGTTAAAAACTGTTTCTACAAGAGAAAGTTAATTTAGTTAAATCAACGTAGTTTAATGGTTTAAGGTTTTTCTAGACATTAATCGGTAAGATTTTGAAACTGCAACATAAATGAGATTAGATGCTGTGAATACTTTCCAGATGGACTGTATTTGCCTGGCTGCTATATTTAGTGTAGCTATTTGGGAGGCCTACATTAAAGTCAATAAACAATTAAACGAGACATTTTCGAAAGTTGAAAACTTTACAGTCATTTTTGTTTGTCATCCTTTTAAGGTACTAAAAACAAAGAATATTAGACTTTCTTTCATGGTATAAATTCTAATTCCATGTAAAATTCAAATTATTATGGATTTTTGAGGCTTTGGCATGAATGTAATTACATACACCCTAGGATAGCAGTATAGCAATTAAAACCATTCTCCTTTAATTTGATGCGACCATTAAGCCGTTCACCATAATCATTACAACAGTAATCACATTTAGGGTTTTCTGTCGCTCCTTTTCACTTTTGCCAAAAACACAAGTTCATTTTTTCACTGTACAATTAGTGCATTTATTGTGTTGTTGTAAGATTATTTAACTCTTATAATAAAAAAGACAATACCTTTTTAGAAGGCTAGTAACACATGAGCAGGACCGATCTCAACCCCTGGTTTGACGCACACAGAAAAGCACAGACCAAAGTACGTTTCATGAATACCTTTGAAATAAGGGACAAAGGCTGGACTTTATGCAGCCTTAAGAGGAGCTTTTCTAACCGTCATTCCATCTCTTTTTTTAATAAGCTTTCTGCTATAATGTCATAATCTGCATAGACATGACATACAATTCAGAGGGCAACTCATCTTTATCAACACATGATGCAGTACTAGTTTTAATCTTGGTGAAATCAACCCCACAAATATGGAACGACAAGTAGAATCACTAACATCAAGGACATATAAAACAAAGTTGTCTTGCAGACTTCAAAGACAATCTAAATTTTTAGGCAATTAGACAGAGAGCCACTTTCTGGCCATGCTGCTCTATCGGTGGCGGGGTCCAGCATCATTAGGTGAAGAACAGCTGCTGCGTGTAAGAGGTAGAAGTGTGAATAATGTGGACGGAGTGGCACCTGGTTGGAGGGGGAACGACTCTACTCATTACGAGTCTGTATTGGTGCCAGGGAACAAGCTCTAGACAGCATGTTCAGCCAGTCGCACTGCAGCTGAGGCTTAGTGTGAGCAGGAAATGTGTGTGTTTGCTAGAAAGGGTCAGGCCCAGCAATTCAGGAGCGTGGAGGTGACAACTATGAGGAGGAGGGGTGGGGATGAGGTGAGCAAAAACAGCGAGCAATCCTGCCCAGAAATATAAATCTCTAGCTGACCCCAACTAAGTAAGAAAATCAATAAAATATCTAAATTGGCACTAATACAAGTTGATCAAAGTCTAGCATTCCAAACCCCAAGATCAGAATTTGGCTGTAACCACATTGGACTTCTGGAGTGAGAAGTGATGCGCAGGGATGAATATGAAAGGTGCACACTACATGTCAGCATTTTCCTGTCAGTCAGAGAGCCTTCAGTTTTAATGATACATTATCAAGTCTTGATTCTAGTGGGCAGAATCCATTTTTAAAGCCAGTCTCAACAGGCCAGTTTTAGTCACCCCAACTTCCACAGTCATTTAAAGTTCATAGAGGAATTCCCAGCCAAGTGAAAAGTTATCAGGATGAAAGGTGCCTTTCCCAAGTCTTTAAAGCCAATTTTTTTTTTTATCAGACTGCTTCCTGCAAGTTGAGTTTCTACATCTACTTCAAACAGTAGTTGAAACATGTCTGACAACCTAATGCAAAACCAGGAAGGAGTCTACTTGTGTTTATTTGGGTAATTTACAGATTTTGAAAGATTTGAGTGTAACAAAGGTGAGTTCACGCGAATACGTTTTTAGTAACCAGATCGACAGTTTAACGTGTGACAGGCACAGGCCACGTATAGGCACGAACAGAGACTATGCCAGACAGACATGTTAATAGCAACACCACACACAGAAGTATGGCAACACGAGTGATGCTTTGAGAATGTAGGGTGAAGGAAGGCAGCAGAAACTACATTTTTTTCAATTAATAAAAGAAACTATCTGGACTCCATAACAGGGAGCATTTTTTTGACAATCTAGTCCACTGAGGGATGCTGGAGTTGTTGCTTGACTGTTTGTAATAAATAAAACAACGTGACTTCCTTGGTCAAATTCATGTCCGCTATGCCGAGTTGAAACAGGTCAGCAGCAGATAGGAGCTAGCCTGACGTAGTCCTACTCAATTCTAGTCAGAATATGAGTCTGATACTGCTCCATAGAGCTGTGATTATGGGGCGTGTTTTGAACGAACCAGGAAAAAAAATGCCTCTGCACTCAATTGGATAGACCTACAACCAATAAGAGCAACGGAGTGCGTGACGTATGTTAAGCGACGCATAGTTGTTGTCAACAAAAATCAAAGCGTGCAGTTGCACGTCTAGAATAAGAAGATGAGCCTTGATCGCGTTTCTCTGTTCCTCTTTTAAAATTAATTTGCTGTCGATATCTTCTAGAACAGACCTAATAGCAGAATCTTCTCACCTCAACTCTCCAGCAGCAGCCATTGTTGTTGTCACCCAAGCGCGCTTTGGTGACGTGGTTGATTACGCTACTGTTGATCATCTGTCCATCATCGTATAAAGCCCGCCCTGACAATTTGATCGGCCCGCCAGATATTGTGCGAGCATACTCGCGCTACTATTGAGCAATGCCAGACCGAACTTCCCGACCTCAAACGTTGTGGGCGGGACTAAGTTCGGAATGGCACCCAGGCTAGATAGGAGCTCCTTCTGTTTGATAATGAAAACAAGCAACATGGGTGGAGCTTGTTGCCTGCTATGTGGCAATATGTTTAGGAGAGCAACATCATCAGTATGCAGCAACTTTGTTGCTGGAATCATGATGTGCATGAAAGCACCATGAGCTTTCCATGATGTCAAACCTGTGGAAATCCTAAAACATTGTAAATCTAGTTTAAAGGACTTGCACACCATTTTTGGTGCAAAATTGATGAGATGATTTAGATCTTAATTTATTTTAATAATTGCAGCTGTTTCCAAAACATTATACAACACATTAAAACAAATTATATCAAAACAAAATGCCAAAAAGTTATTTTACAAATGAAACGAAGCAAACAAACATATAATATATTACTATTCAACTCCAGATAGGGCAGGAGTATTTATCCTAAAGGCCACCAAATAACTAGATCTTACCTCTTATCTGAAAATATATGATTGGTGTTTTTTCAGCGTTAGGTTTTCCTTTTATTCACTAGCATGTAAAGTCCAACCATTCATCTCTGGTCGTCTGAGCCCTTTTCATAGCCAGGTAAACATTACAGAGATGATGATTTATATAGTCTGCTTTTCCTCACTCATCCAAAAACATTTTTGTGTGAGAGCAACTGAATGTTTCATCTACAAATAGGCAAGAAGCTGTAATATGTTGACATCTGTTGGGTGGGGATGCAGGTATGTGAGATGCAAGCAGGAAAAGTGTCTGTTTGGTGAGGAGTAAAATTTAGCTGTCAATGTACTATGTGCCTTTCATCCCATTTTATACGCATTAGTAAGTAGCCATGTGCTTAAATTAAGGGGTGAACCTTATCGTCTGACACGCATTTCAAAAGCCTGCTTAACCAGACGGATACAAAGTTTGCCCCATAAAAACCTTTGCCATTTTTCTATGTTTGTGCTCTGCCAGCTTGTTAAGACTTTTCCCATGGTGACTCAAATACTTCAGTCTTATTTATAAGTTGCTGCAGGAAGGATATATAGCATGAGCTCTATGTGATGAGGTACGTGTCATGCTCTTCTACATCTAAAGGAGTTGGCTGAGGAGGTTCTAGTATTGATCAAGAATCCCCTAGAATCCTTCAAGGCACGTTTTCCGGAGATATTTTGCTAAGAAGAAACATCAGAACAGACCCTAACCTCACCAGACATTGCATGTCACTTCTAACCTCGGAAAGCCTTGCGATACTCAAAAATGACCTGAAGGACAAAGGTAATTTTTCAAATGCAGACATACTTCACCTCAGTGAGGTATGTCCGAGCCTCTCTCCTAGACCTTTTACATCGTCAGATACCATAGTTTCGTGTTCACAACTGATGGCAGAATGGAGCAGAAAGGAACACATCAGGGCCTTGTGTGCAGTAATGTGCTGCAGTCTGATGTTAAATGAGTCTATTTGTTTATCCGTCTATCTAGCAGCAGACCCTTATCTATGACCATAAGGTATAGGTTGCAACTGGAACAATAAGATCTTGGAGGAAAAAAAAAATTGAGGGAAGCTTCCTCCATTAGATGCCTTAGCTCATCCCTTATGGACAATATAAGAAGTTTTTGATAACGGGGGAGGGGCTTGGAGTAAAGGAACTGCTGTATTTGTTTTGTTAATGTAACTCAGGAGGGAGATGTCTGGATTTCATCCCTGGACCTGCCATCTCTTGGAAATGTTCAAGACAAAAGATGAAAGAGTATTTATCCTCTAGGGACAACATGCGGATAGTTTGTGGATTTCAGTAATCTGGTGATGTACAAACCCAGACATTCTCACCAATAATATAAAAGGGAAGAACTCATGTTAATCTCTGCAGTTTAAAACTACAAAATAATGTAGAAATAATTTAGACCTGTTTTTGGCTACTTTTTAAAGAGCGATGTAATTCAGACCAGTGATATACCATCAATACTGAACACTTTAGAGTCGTCTCTCTCCATGTGCCTGGAGTTGCCTTTTGTGTTTGTGTGACCAAGGTTGCACTGATCTGTGCCGGTTCCCTCCTGACAGTAATTACATATAGCCTCTGGAGAGGAAACAACACATAGAAGGAAAAAACAGAGGATAAGAAACAACAGCACCAGAGCAACAACGGAGGGGGGTCAGATTTTCACAAAGATGGATAAATGACTACTTCAAATTAAACCAAGGATTAGACTTTTTTTTGTCTTTTAAATCTGCTCAAACCGCAAACTCCTATACGAAAGCTGCAGCAATCACACTTGTGTAAATATATGCATATGTAAATAAGACAGAAAAAAGGGGGAACCATAATTAAATAATTAAAATAGTAAAAGGGTCAAACAGAGGATATAAAGGACAACTCTATGGGAAAAAAAACACTACAGGCAGCCTTTCTAACTGCTTTTGAATAGCACAAAAATGCATACCATTTTAGGGATCTATATATGAAATTTAAGATCTGAAGGCTTTTCAGCAGCCAATCTTCTTTACACACCACAATAAATAAATAAACCAGCCAAGTCTATTACATATACACAACTCCCTCAGGGTTAATGGTTCGGAAACTGTCTCTAAATATTAATGACCATGTTCTGTTTTCTTCTTCCTCATCTCCTCCGTTTCCCTTAAACAACTACACTATAAACGGACAATATTTCAGGGGTTTAAAACATATTTTTCTGCTGTACTACTCAATATTATTACTTGTACACTGTAGAGCAACAGCTGTATTTTTCAGTTATACATCAGAGTGAAATTTGACAGTTTGTTTACCATCACCAGGTCTTCTGATCAGTTCTCACAAGGGGAACATCTTATTGCTTTTCTATTCCTGCAAGATGTTTGTTTTCCATCTAAGGACCAAATGCAGCACTTTTCAATGCAGCTGTTTAATTCCTGTATGATCCTTTCTGCCCTTTAAAGTGGTCATTAACTCTGATTGTTTATTGTCAGTGTTTTCGAAATAAAACACTAAACAACTATTGCATAAGAGAGAAATAAAAAAGATACTCTGACTAGTTTTTTTTTTTTTTTTAAAAACACTCACCTTCATCAGTGGTTTTATATTCACTATAAAGGCTTTTAAAAGTGGGAAAGTGGACAAACACCTGTCATCTGTACATCTGACACAAAGCTTTGACAGTATTGCTTTGTTTATGTTCATGCATAGCAGACACTTTAATCCAAAGCTACTTACAAAGTAGAACACTGCTACAGTTATCAATATGACGTCAATATCAATATGACAATAAGAGGAAAATCCAAAGTCAAAATCAGTGGTGACAGCAAAGAGATGGAGGAAGTACAGAAATAGTAGTGAAGGGGTACAGAGCTCTGTGTAAGAGTTAGGATAGGAGATGCTCTTTGAAGAGGTCGGTCTTTAGGAGAACCCTGAAGATAGACAGGGTTGCGCCTGTTCTTTTAGCACTTGGAAGGTAATTCCACTCGGGGCGACAGTGGCGTCAGGTGTAGGAATTTGCCCTGAAATGGA
Organism: Cyprinodon variegatus; assembly: GCF_000732505.1. Lineage (NCBI taxonomy): Eukaryota > Metazoa > Chordata > Actinopteri > Cyprinodontiformes > Cyprinodontidae > Cyprinodon > Cyprinodon variegatus. The sequence goes on from NW_015150592.1 coordinate 95,075, forward strand.
AGGACGGTTCAAGCCCCGGCACCGGCTTTCAGTGTCGTTGTGTCCTTGGGCAAGACACTTCACCTGCATTGTCTACTGATGGTGGTCAGAGGGCCCTGTGGCACCATTGTATGGCAGCCTCGCTTCTGTCAGTGATCCGCTGTGGCTACAGTGAATGGGTGAATGACTGAATGTAGTGTAAAGCACTTTGGTCAAGTCTCCTGACTTGAAAAAGCACTATATAATTACAGGCCATTTACCATTTACCACCATCTTGGAACACCACGTGAAAACAGTTTGGATTGTCTTAAGGGCTGGTTATCCTCCTCGCAGCAGTGTGTCACAGTGAGGTTTGTTCGCAAACAGTTTTGATTTATGCCCAATTTTGAAGCATGGTCTGCGCTATGTTATTCCATGCCACAACACAAGAAGGATAATCACAAACTAGCTGTGGGTCTAGATATGGCCATGACGTTTAGTGGGTGGGGGCAAGTTCGTGCGACAACAAAGGGCAAAAAAGAGCAGGGATCCAGGTGGAAAGAGGGTCCCAACGTTCTTGCGCATCTCGCACTTCTAGCTGGTTGTTTTCCACAATGGCGGTCATACAAATGAAACAAGCTGGTAAGGCACTAAACAGGAAAAACGCATAGAGTAGAGCGGATGTAGATTTGACCAATCTAATGCCCCCTCTCTGCGGCATTGTCTGTGGTCACCTACAATTTGGGAGAGGTAGCGGAGGCACATTTGCATTCACTGAGACACACACGCAGACAACTTGGTTTCTGAGTATAAATCAGCCTTTAAGCGTGGTTCAGGCGCTGCTAAAAGACAATCCATTGCTGACCAGAGTTGTGACATAAGCCTTTGCTAGAGGGTTCAATTAGATGGGAGCCGTACCCTTAAGCAATTTGTAGGCTAGCATCATGGATTTGAATTTGATGTGGGCAGCCAGGGGTAACAAGTGAAGCTCAATGAACAGAGCTATGACAGGAGATCAGAGATCAGACGCGCCGCCGTGTTCTGGATCATTTTTACGCTTTATCGTATCGACTGGGAGACCAGTCAGGAGTGCGTAACAATAGTGAAGGTGGGACATAACCACAGACTGCACCAGGAGCTGGGTAGCATGTTGGCTTAGGTATGGCTAGATCTTTCTTATTTTTAGTGTTGCTTTGCTTTCTTTCATCGTCTTTATCCCAAAAAACTGAGTAAAGAACAGTTGAAATTTTCAAAGACTTAAAGTCAATATAAAAGCATTGTATTAATTAATTAACTTTGGAATGCCAACTCTCAATTAGCCGCTCAAGCTACTCCTTTGAGTTGCTCAGGTCAACTTCAAGCACTAAAGTCGCTCTAAAACATATTATGATGCCTCAAAATGTACCTTATATTAAGGCTTAATGATATCTTCCTTTGTGGAAATGACAGTCCGCAGGTTAATTGTCATGACCAAAATATTTTACACATGGTTGGGGATTCCAATAACAGACTGAAATGAAGCCAGCTATAATAAACGCTTTAGATCATTAACTAGGAAACAAATGTGGAAACCACTCATGTATATTCTCATAAGATAGCAAACCGTCATCAGCTGTGATCACGAAAGTACCGGTACTCTGCTTCACAGTGGATCTGTGTGTGAAAACGTATTCGCTAAGAAACGTTGTTGGGTGAGGATTGGGGCATGTAATGATCTTTTAAAGCACTCAGCTTGTGGGATTTTACAGCCTCTAACACTTTGATGTTCAACTCAAGAAGCCCAGATGACTTAATGTGGCTCTGAATGTGCACCTACAAGAAATGAAGGAAACCGAGGCAGGAGAGGAGGTGGAGGAGGGAGCAAACAAGGGAGGGAAGCAGAGGGGCTGAGGACCGGTCAGGTTTTACTCCCCTGCTGAGAACAACATTTTTTTACTCTCACAAAAAAAACACATAAGCTGCTTGTTGGAAGAACACAAGCCAATTAAATGAAAAAATAAATATATAAAAAGGCGCCAGCGGTGCTGGATCATCTAAAATAAAGGCTTTTTATGAGAAAAGATTGAATAACTCACAGCTCTCCTGTCAAAATACACTGAGAGCAGCAATATAAAAAAATGCTGTTTGGGTACAATTTTACATGAAACACTTGGTGGAAAAGAAGTTGTACTCAGTCTGTATCGTGCTCTTCCTCATTGTCTCACAGATGAACAAAAAAGGGGAAATATTAAGCATTAATTCTTAAGCTAGACCTTCAGGTTCAGTCTTGTAATGTTTCACCCTAACACCTAAATCTAATAAACCACTAAAGCCTAGACAAAATCCAAACTTTATTCCTGAATGACTGAAGCTGTGCTGCTGTAGCCAGAGGCAATCGTAAGCTTTTGATTTGAATCTATAGCTCATGGCAAAATAAGAAAAATAGTCTATATCTACAGACTTCAGTGCAGTTGAAAATTTCAAGGTATGGGAATTAAAACATGCAGAAAACTCAAAGCTAAAACCATATATGATTTTATATGATTGAATTATATCTGGAAAGAGATATGCTTTAGGTTAAAATGATGCTAATTGGAGATAAATGGGTTAATTATGTTGGTGAGGCAAAGAAAATAGAAAGCCAAAGTCAATTTCATGGCCTCTGAAAGTCCACGGCTAATGGGGACAGATGAGGGGGCGGCAGGGGGAGGAAGGCCTCTGAATTCTGGGCAGCTCCTCTGACCTGACAGATGATGGAGACAATCATTTCCATGAAGAAAATCTGTTCCATCCTGTAAATAATCTGCTGAAAGAAGTTCTTATTGAATCTGCTTCATATAAAACTACAAACTAACTTAGAAGGCATAAAATCCACATTTATGTTCCCCCCATTTTGAATCAAAGAAAGCTAATTAGCCTTTTTTTCTACAGCAAACTCACTAAACTCTTCTGGCATTGCCTGCAAGGATAATTATGCTGTTATTTTATGGCTCCTGGAATACCCACAAAAAAAACAAAAAAAAAATCAAAACATAAGCATGGCCTGCCTTTAGATACTCCTGATCAAAGTTTCACGCAGTGAGAGCAGTAGGAGCACATGCACAACAAATCTGCAGCTAGGTGGAAGAAAAACTGTTTACTTCTCTGGTAGTTTTCTTTCTCAAATGCCTGAAAACACAAATAATGATTTACTATTCGTCACTTAAAAGAACTCAAAACAACGGGCAGTGTACTCGTTGAGATGCAAATTTTTTCTGACATAACAGCGATAAAAATCAGAACCCCATCCTCTTTTTGTAAAAAAATATTAGTCACAATGAGAAGAAAGGCTTACATTTCAAGGTAGAAAACCAAGTAAGCAGGTTTTCAACTTCTCACCGAGACAAACACCTCAGTTTAAAAGCTCAGAATCAGCTCAGATCCCAATTATTGGAGCTTGGAGGTATCAATCACTCTTCATTACTAGAAGCATTTATTATTAGGATGAGGTTGAAGGTTCCCTAGTTAGGCTTCTACTGGGGATAAATGTTAGATAAACCAGGAAAGTCTTATTTATAGAATTAAATCTTGTTCTTAAAAATCAGTGTGAAGGTAAAAGAAGAAGAAAGTTAAACATCCCTCGTCTTCACATTTGTGTAGCGGCACTTTCAGAGTTAATGAGAAGATGCATGAAGTTAAAGAGAGGAAAAACTTTTAAGCAAAGAGGCGGAGAAACATTTCAGTTAGGGCAGGAGATTCACATTCAGACAATGTTGATCCTTAACATACAGCCAGAGCACCAAGCTCAGTTTAAAGCATATTCATGTTAGACTGGGTCCAACTGATAATTTGATATTAGACTTAATAGGTAACGTTAACAGATAGATTATATTGAATTGATCAAAATTTTTTTATGAAGGACCTGGCTGGGGCAGTTTTCTTTTTTTCCTTCACAATTAAGCACTTTATGTTGTATTAATAAAGTCTAGATCAGTGTTTTTCAACCCTGGTCCTCAAGGCACACTGCCCTGCATGTTTTAGATGTTTCCCAGCTTCCACACACCTGTTATCAATTGATAGCAGATTATCAGGCTTTGCTGAACTGCAATCATCTGAATCAGGTTTGCTGAACCTCAGAAACATCCAAAACATGCAGAGCAGGGTGCCTTGAGGACCAGGAATGAAAAACACTGGTCTAGATAGCAGACATTTAAGTTTATGGTTTTGGGGAAGAAAATATATATAAACGGTTTAAGGGGTCTGGATAGATTTAAAGTGTAGTGTAAATGTCAGTCACTGTACCTGTCTCTACATCCTGGGCATAGAAGTGCAGGGTGTCTGCGATTTCAGTCACAAATACTGGTCTGTAGTTGGCCACACGTTCCTTCTCCTCAGACAGATGCACGACCTCCTCCACAGGCTTTTCCTCATAGTTAGCCCAGATCTATAACACACAGAAGGAAGAAAATCACAGGTCAGTTTTTTCAAAGCATTTTACTTTCAGTAACTGTTTTGTGAAACTAAGGGTTTCCTGAAAGCTTTCAATAATAAAGATATTTGTTTAGTTTCTCATTAAGGCAAACCTTATTAAGTGGAACCATGATATTAACTTTAGCATCATCAACTCTGAGGGTTGGTGATAATGTCACAAGCCACGTATAAAGATACGGCCAGAGTTTCTTTCACAAGCACAGCAGTTCAAGTTTGTGTGTGTGTAAGCAGGTTGGATCCTTTCTATGCTGCATCAAGGTTAGTTCTCCCTCACCTCCCTAGGAAAAACAGAGGGCAGGCGGCTCATTAGGGAGAAGAGCCTTGCCTTGGGCCACATATCAAACTGTGCGGACATCAGTAGGTGTGTGCGTGAGTGTTAGCGTAGAGTGCAAAGGATGCAGTGCACCGAGTGGGTGGTTATTAACACAGAATGTTGCATGTTTGTGTATAACTTCAATAGAGTAATAGTGTTAAGCACGTATTCAAGCACAGGATGGTAAGGATGAAAGGAAACTAATAAACTCCCCGTGGAGGAATCTTTGTGGAAGACGAGGTGCACCAAAGCAGGAAGCTCAATAGTATCAAAGTGCAGCTGAGCTTTGCACTCAAAACTTTTGGTGAGGCTGCAAAATAGCTTATTGCTGTTTATTTCTGCTGGCTATTTAGGAATTGTTTACTTTGAAATGTCAGCTTCCTTGACATTAAACAGTTTGGTTCTAGTAGGTAATTTAAATTCATACCATATTCACACTAATTTGATAAACTGTATTTTTTTAACAGTTTCTAGCTTGACTACAAAGACATACCCAAATAAAATATTACTTAATTTGCTGCCTCATCTGCATGCTAATTGATGTTTATACAGCGAGAAGTTCAACATGATATGCAAGAAAAAATTGCTTAACCCTGAAACAACAGCTCTCAATTGTCTGATTTCAAACCAAAAATGCTGCAAGAAATAAAAATACTGAAAGTAAGAAGATCAGGGACGGATGGCAGAAAAATAAACAAGATGAAATTTCAGGGATTGAGGCCAATCAAGGTTAATGAAGAGCAAAAATGCAGCCACACTTCACAAAGCCCTAGATCAACCAGGACTCTTTCTGTTCAGCACCAGGCAGGTGTGTGTAATATTAGCATAGCAAACATATGCAGCTGAATGCACACATTAAAAGCATGCTTCCAAACCCTGAAACCCACTGCGTCCGGTAATAAACATGCTTCCCACATTCCGAGGGAACTGACAAGGCTCGGCTCTTAATCAAACCTGCAGCACCAATTACGGATGACAAAGATTAGGTGTCACCGATCATTAGCACAGTGGCCATCACTGTAACTCTTTTACAGGGGCAGCAAGTGTTTGGGATCCAGGCAGGACTTGATGCTTGATCGCAAGGGTGAATTGGCCTCAAAAGGGGAAAGAAAGGATTTCTTTTCTTAAATTTATTGCCAGCAAGTGGCAGAAAAACAAGCTTTTTGTTGTAGCTTACAGAGCAATAGCAAATTACTTGGAATCAAAGGCAAGGAGTCCCCTTTGAAAGCATTACCCATTGAACTATAGCCCATAAACAAAAGTATGAACTTTTTCCAGCTCTCAGATGTCCCAAACAGCTTCACTCGTTTGGATTCTTGCTTCTTTGCCAAAACATTTGTAGAGAAAGAAAGACCAACACCCCCCCAGACTCTGCTTTCTTTGTCGAGTGTTTCAGAAAGAGCATAAAACAGCTGTATATTCAATTCATTAACTGTGTCCAAAACTGAAAAAGACTGGTGATTAGAATGTTTATAAAAGGACGAAAAACTTATTGCATCACATCTGAATGCACCATTAGAGACACTATAGTCCTTCATGTCCTTTTTAAAAACAAACTCGTGCACACATGGTGCCCAGGGCTGATGACCTTCCGTGAGCAGCCAACCATCCTGTTTGTTCCACTTGAGTGCAGGTATGCGACTCTGCAACTAAAGCCACAGAGCTACCAGACATGATGAGAGAAAGGGGGGAAGAAAAACACAGCTGAAGGGGTCCTACCAACAGGCAATTAAGTTCATGTTTAAAGGATTACATGTTCTAATGATGGAGAGCAGGCTGACCTTCATAGCATCTGTAGAATGAAGAACACACATTGGAGAGACAAGTTATTCTGAGTGGGGGGTCATGATGAGGGAAAAGGCTGCTCTTATGTTACAGCGAGCATCAGAGGCATAAGGAAAACATATTTAAATGTGTTCAATTTAATTTAAATGCAAAAATGTAGATTTTTGTTTTCTTGACTTTTGTGTCTCTCCTTTGACAAATGAGCTTCCGTTCTGCTCTTCAGCTGCTTTTACAATTAGTGGCAACATCACATTTCAGTCAATCGTTTCTCCCCTTTAATACCAATGGATATTGTATTTTATATGCTTTGAATGATTGGTGACATTTATGGGTGTGAGATGAAGTCTATTTTTCGATGCTTTAAAATGTGGACATGAATGGCTCTGACACGGACAAATGTCAAAATAATCCGTTATCTTAACCAACATAACAAATCGGAAACCTGAACTCTGAAGTGAATAATTGCAGCGCAGGGACAATTTATGGTCAGCACCATGCATTTGGCATTTGTTGAATCCCAGCAAGAATTACTTGGAAAAGAGCAACATCATATCAACCTTGAGTAAAACTAATAGAAAATATTAATAAATAAAAATAAGAAACCAGTGGCATCAGTGAAATAGAAAGAATAATATATATATATATATCTTCATAAATTGCATATAACAATTCTGTGTCAACACTAAGGCTGAAACAATTAATCTAATTAATCGATTATTGAAATAAGTATCAACTAATTTAATAATCAATTAATCGTTAACCAGAGTATAGAGACTTTAAAACATGCCTTTAGCTGACAGAGCAACCCACCTTGAGCATCGATTATTCCAAAATTGTAAAAGAAATATGTAAAGATTAGCATTTAAAATAGAAAAGAGTCTTTCATCTGTAAAAATGCTCCATCCAGAGCTTCTCTAGTGCAAAAGTTTTAGCTTCATCTGATCTAATATTGCAAAAAAATCTTCAAGGAACCTTTGGCTATCAGATTATTAATCGATTTATCAAAAAAAAAGACAGGCAGATTAATTGATTTGAAAAACGATCGTTACTGCAGCTCTAGTCAACACAAGACTGCAAAGCACCAATGGCCGACGGACCGGTACCGGTTCGCGGCACGGTGGTTGGGGATCGCTGCTGTAGTACATATGCCGGGCCCTTTGGTGGTGCTGTGACACTGCCACAGAGTCACACCCATACCGCAGAAAAAAAACACTGGAAATACGCAGAATAAACAGCAATATGGCTGTAAAGAGGAGCATACAGGTGACAGTGGTAGGTTAAGTTATTACGATGTTTAAAAAAAAAAAAAACATGTACAGTACATGTTTTTTTTATTTGTTTAAAACAGGTCCAGGAGTTTTCCACTCTTGGACCCGGTTTAAAAAATAATTGTTTATGTTTTCCAAAAAAGCTAACAACAGAGACATAGCTTGAAAGACGAAACATCTCTACATGGATAGGGTCTCAGATGGCTATCTTCTAAAGAGGGATTTAATTATGGATGAAAAAAACAGAAGAAAAATATTTAAAAACAAAACAAGAAGAAAAGGGAGATGATGAAAAAAGACGGGAAGAATTAAGGAAATAGGACAGGAAAAAAGCAATAAAGGCTGACACATAAATTGATATAAACCAAATATTAGACAAAACAGGTGAGGAAGGATGTAATGACCAAAAAACACAGAGGGGAGCCTGACAGAAATAAAGCAAGAGGCAGATCTGGAAATAAACTTGTAAATACCCCATAGTTTTCCAGACTAAGTAGGAACCCCAGAGATACGATTCATAAGACGTGTGCATCCATGTAATGAGCAACACAGCCAGACCTGTGGGTAGAGCCAGCAAAACTTAATCTCTCTCACTCAACTGACTGCGATAAGAGGAGAAAACAAAACAAGGACAAACAGACCATTGAAATCATTCCCATTCCAAAAACAGCCGTGACTCTAAAGGAGAAAGTTGCCGCCCTGGAGCACAGAGTTACAGGATCCTAGCTCCATATCTCACAATATCTACATTACGGTCAATGATGACATGTTCTGGTTCGCCTTAAGACAAATGCCTCCCCACACCCTCAAATCCAGTGCATTACAGGAAATCACGATCTGTGCAGCAAACCTGTAGCTTTCTACCTTTTAAGGTCAAACGTATTGATGTTGACAGTGCAATTTCCCACAAAGTTCAAGGACGGTCACTTTAGGCGTCCTTGCTGAGTTAAGACAGCCTGGAAGACATCTTCACCCTTTTGATACTATCAAAAGATCAGAAATCTGCAAATATTACTAGTGCTCTTCACACAAGAATCCGGTTGACCTGTTGCACGGGGCCTTTCCAGCGGGTACAAGCATGGAACACTGATACTTGGAGCTCTTGGAGCTTACACATCTTAAAAGCTGAAAGAAAGTATTTATTGGGTCGCGCCGATGGCGTTAACAGTAAATACAATGGCAGAACATTGTTAGTGGAGCTACCCACACATCATTTAGCTTGTTTTCTTCCTTACACTGATGCAAAGAACATACAGGTGATCAACGAGGCCTTACAACAATAAAACAGAATATTGGTACTATTAAATGCTTGACTGAAATAAGGTTTCCTAACTTTGAGTTTATTCGGATTTCAAAACAGGCTGCAATTTAACAGCCCAGCAGCTTTGAGGAGCTTTACTTTGTCAGCCTGGTAGACGAGATACTTTACTGGCAGAAGTGCAGCTCTCCAACAGCAAGTGAAGCTCTTTTTCAGGTGCTTAAGAGGTTTGCCCATGGGCTGAGTCTTCATTTATTTAAATATTTCTAATATGAACTGCATAAAGTGTCCCACGAGACTGGGAAAAGCTGTTAGAGTATTAATTCACACATTGAAACACAAGTTGACAAATATCCAGCTATTTGGAAAATTAAACACACATTGTGTCAGAGAAGGGTTAACACTGATTAAAAGGAGTAATACGTTTGAGATCTGTTATTCAGCATTTATGAAGGAAGCTGCCAGCATAGCTTCCATTAATGTGTCACATGTGATGAGCTTAATTTCATAATAGTTTAAAGATAATTTTTCTGGTCATTCAGTTAATTTTTAGTCTAATATTAATTTACAAAGAACTCATTATGACTCCGATAAATATTTTGCAACAACAGGAAGCTGCAGTCCTAATCTTTTTTAACTTTACAAGGAAGATAAGAATTACAATTAACAGAGACAATTTAATCTGAAATCTTCTCCACTGAGGAGAAGCGGTGGCTCAGACATCTGTTTCGGATGCCCCCTGGACGCCTCCCTCAGGAGGAATTGAAAGCCCAGGACACACTGCAGGGACCATGTCTCTCAAATGGCCCCGGAACACCTCAGGCTCCCCCAGAGGAGCTAGAGGGGGTATCTGAGGAGAGGGAAGCCTGAAAGTCTTTATTCACTGCTGCAATGTAACCCAGTCCCAGATAAGTGGAAGATGACTATTATAATCTTCCGTAAGCGTCCCAAAAATTCTCGTTCTATATTTAAAAAAAAAAGTTTGCTTTTATATAATACCTAAACAAAAATACTTAGCCTTGAAACAAAGAAAAGACAAGGTTTGATTCAAATAGTACATTATTTAAACTTTGAGTGATTGGTGCAACATGGATTTGTAGATTATGGTTGGTAAAATTTTTCAGTTGTAAAATAGCATTTTTTAGAATCAAATTCTCCAATTTAAAGGGCCCATTTAGTTTCTTATTTTGTGTCTATATATATAGTAAAAATATATATACTAGGCTATTTCTTACAAAATCTGACCTTGTATATGTAAACTGTAAAAGTCAATATTTCACAGATTGCAAGTCATTCAATTAAGAGATTTTCTGCCATTTTCCCAACATGTTCAGTTGTCATTACCAGTTTTCCCATCAAAGTAATCTCTGTTTAAAACATCTGAAGTTGCCTCTTTTGTTTAAGGTTTTACAAGAAACTGGCCACACAGAGGCAATCTTAAAGGTGAAGTAAACCTCTGCAGTAATCATTGCCAGTCCTACTACTTGGTCATTGTGAGGAGTTTTGGTTATGTAATTTAAAGGAACACACTTTGTCATATCACTAATCCCATGCTTTTTAATTGTGCCAATCTTTTACAAGCTGGAAAAAAAATGAAAACTAGATTATATAAAAAAAAAAAAAGTAAATATCTGCTAATGCAATTTGTTTGGGGTTTGAGACAACATAATACCAGCTTATTTTTCATGGTCAAACACTTGTATTTAGTGCACTTAAAAAGGTAGAATATATTTTTTTAAAAAGGCTTTTGTTGGGAGACTTTTATGAAATAAACATTGATGTTATTCTTCGATGCAAACAAATGTATATACAGGCGACTGTCTTTCTTCTCACTGTGCTAACTAAAATAATGCAGTGACAGCTGCAATACCCAGCTGACTCATTTGATTTCACCACACCTCAGCGGAGGAAGTAATTCAACAATCACAATTAATGACACACTTGTGTGTTACTGGAAAAAGAAATGAAGCATCTGTGAAACAACTAAAAGACTGAGCAGTACAAACTAGGCCCATGTTTTTAAACGTCCTTCACGTAGCTTTATCTTATATGGGGGGCAACTGAAATCAATAGGGCAGTATTAGTAATAAAAGTTCACTTTGTTAATCAATTTAGCCCATTATGTCCTTGATGAATCTGTCTGAGGAGGAATGATTCCTGTGTTAGAGTTTTTATCTTCTTTTTGGCCTTCAAGCCTCCTCACCATCATTCACTTCAAAAGGCTTAAAGTTATATGTAGCAACAGAGAGGGGATCATATTTACTTCTAATTAATTTCCTCTTGATAGATGATAATTAATAATGAGCGTTATTCACAGGACATCTCAGCGGGAGATGACATCAAAAGAAAAGATTGTAAGTTTGTTATTAAAATTATAAATTCAGAAAATCCTGGCAATTTCTTGCCTCTGTATTTACTCGCCATTTCATCATTTGACGTTTGGGTATTGAGTTCTGTCTTAATTAGTACTTCACTAATGACAAGTTCTGTGACTTCTTCCATGCACCTAGATGTGTTTAAGACCACTGAGTTGCAGATCTAACCAAGACTTCCTCTAGGACCGCCTACAACACCTATATGCCTGATAGAATCAAGGACCATGGTAAAAATGCTTTCATTGGGAGAGAATTCAACATTCCCCACTTATTGATTTATATTCATTTTTATGAGATTTAAGGTAAACAAATGTTTCCCTCTGGACCTTATTTCTATAACGTATTCTAGTTATCAGGATAATTAGGCCTGCAGGAGGACTTGATTGGCATACAAAGTTAAGAGAACAGCAATGGTGTTAAGATAATTAGTGATTGCAGTTTGGAAAAAAACAAGGTGGGCGCCTGAGGATTTCTTATAATTAATAAAAAAAAACAACTTCTTTTCAGAGTAAGAGAGAATTGGCCTAATCACAGCGATCATAATTACAATGCGGACTATACAGCTATATCTACTGGATAAACACCGATCAACATTAAGATTCGGTAGATTAAGACGTGGTCAAAAAAAAAGACCAATCAGGACATTAACAGAAGTTTCGTAGAAAGACAAGACTCCCATGGTGAAGTGGTTTAGGTCAGACTATAAAGGCAGGGGAGCCGGATTCAGATCATCATCAGGAGGTGCATCCTCTGTAAAAAAATTTCAGCAAGCTGAAATGACTTAATGTAGCATCCCCTGAATATGGGAGCAGCAGAAAGGACACAAAACTAATTATAATGACAAAGATAAAGAGAAAATGCAGCCAGTTATTTGTAGGAGAATATAAAAAAAAGCCTAAATACTTTCCATGAGATCACTTCAATAATGATGCTTACCAAGGTAGTAATATTCATACCTCATACTCTGTCATTTTCAGCTATGCAAACTAATATGACTCACTCCTAGTGACTAATGTAATGAGAGGCTGGTTTCAGGTGGATCTTTGAAGCACAGAGGGACAGCGGTAGTGACTGAAAGGCAAGTAACCACTTTGATTTACAGACTATTTTACAATGATTGGGTTGTATTTTGTGGCAACACGCTCGGTCACTGCAGTATCCACGACCTCTGCTTCAAATGGTGCACCTTCCCTGTGTGAACAAGCCTTATCAATCTTGGTTGGACATGGAGCTGAGTGACAGGTGCTGGGATGGCCAAGTCGTTCCGTTACACTAAAGTGAAAAGACATTAACCCATTACCTCTGAGACAGTAAAAAAAAAAACCTGTCTCTGGGGTTCTTACAGGTTAGTAATGTTGCAAATTACCCCTGGCAGCTCAGAAAAAAACTGTTTTAGTAAAAGGATTAGAAAAATCTAAAAGAATAGGGATTTTTGGAAAGAATTTTCTTTTTTTTAAACTCAGTTCTAGGTTTCAGTCATAAACACACAAGGCCTTGCTGTGACCTTGGGAAACAGGTTTAGGTACAGACAACACTTGGAAGCAACATCTCTCCTGTCGAACCGAGATAACAATACGACTGGGTATTGATCTGCAAGGCCACATAACAGGACTTGGTAACAAAACATGTCAAGCTGCCGACAGGCTTATTTCAAAACAGTAAAAACTGGAATCACACTGCAGCAGTAAAATATGTTTAGAGAAGCACTGTTTTTCCCCCATGTCAACCACTATAAAAGAGCAGGAACAAATCAATAGCTTATACCCAGCAAAATATTGAAAAACCCATATGATAGAATTATTCTCTTTTTACATACATAAGAAGGGAATAAAAGCATTTTTTTTAAAAAATAGCTTTGCACAGGCCTTGAAGAACCAAGGGAATAAGTGGACAAAATCTACTAGTGATCATTTAAATCTAAATTAATTTCTTCAGTAAAAGCAACCAGAGCACCATTTATTCCTTTCCTAACACTAAAGTATGTAATTCTCTGGGGTGATCAGCAACAAACTAAATTAGAATGTTAATATATGCTAATTTTTTATTGCAAACTAAAAAAAAAAAAAAATGGGAGAAGTTTAAGGAACATGAACATTTATGCAACAGTAGCTTCTTAGGTCGAGCAACATCTAGGCTTGTTGAGTGCCGCCAGTCACTTTATACGTTAGGGGCATATATCCACTGAGCTGACTGATGCCTTGTGCAATTATAGTGTGACATAAGAGAGTGGTTTGTCATTTAAAATAAAATCGGAACCATTTCAGGCTTTCACTTTATTTGCAGCTGTAGCCCTAAAATCCAGACTTAAAAAGCAGGCCTGCTGTCCTGCCAAAACATTAGCATAATCTTTGTAGTGACTGATATGGTATGTCAAAACCCAGTTAAACAAGCCGACAACTCAGGTCAGGCAAATTTAGAGGAGATGATTTTTGCTCTCGGTAAAACTGTGTTATAATTCTTTTATTTCTTGGATTTGAACCCATTTTGCTCCCCTATAGCACACATTTCTGCAGGTTGGAAACAGAGAGAATTAAAAACTTAAATTTAGCCAACAGGCTACATTAAAGTGACAGAGAACTGACAGAAAGCTGGAAACGGACGGAGGGTTGAGTCCCTCAGATGTGGTTACTTTAGCAGATAAATTATGTATTAAAACTGCACAGGTGGTGGGGGACAGAGTTTTTATTTTTTTAATTTTATAGACGGGAGGAAGCAAAGCAGCTGGGGAATTCGTAACAGAGACCGCAGAGCGAGCAAAGGAGCGAAGGAGAAGGAGAGAGACAGAGATCCTCCCCAGCTTCATATCACAGCCAACAGATGTTCTCCCATCAAAGAGGCAGCAGGCAGGCAGCAAGGCTACTCAACCCCGGCTTACACGCCTAATGTGACCCCCACTTACGCTGCCAAACTCACATACAGGCAAACAGACACGTACGCGCCACTGAGGAGCTGGAATACAACCTAAGGCTATCATGCTGGTAGTTTCCAGCGTGTTTTAAATTGACACAAATTGATCCTCCTAAACATGTATGCATCAGCTGGAGGAGGAACGAGTTCTGTCGACATGCAGACAAAATGCAATTAGCATTAAGCGCTAACTTGCACCTGTCAGACATGGGTGCTATGAACACGAGAACCGAGGGGGAGCATAAGGTTGCCATAGAAACAGAGCAAATGGGTGTATAATCAAAGCCATGCACAAAAATAACCTGTACCTGTGCTAACGTGCTTAAAGTTGCCACCCTCCTCCGCTGGTATGGAGGACGAGACGGCTGAAAGAAAGAGGCGCTGTACGCAGATGAGAGACACAAAAACCACACACAGCTTCCCTGGAGGCAGTCACTCCAGCATATGGAGCCTTACATCAAGTGGCCTGTTTTTCTAACCGGAGCGGTGACTGTCTGTCCGCGGTCATTAAAACATGATCAAGCAGAGAAAGATCAGAGCAATAAAAGAAAGAGGGGAAAAAAAGAACAGCAGGGAATAAGCGTGCAATTAAAGTTCAACACTCCAAGCCCGACGGATCATGGCGGAGATTTTCATTCTTCAAAGCTTTAGACAAATACTGAGAGCCGGCAGTGGCTGGGGGTGACTGAAGAGACGTCAGAAAAGGAAACATCTTATGTAAAAACTGTCTCCATAACTTTGACTTTAAAGGCAATGCTACTTAAAGAAAGTGTGGGGGTATAAAGACTTGATTTGGTTCCTTCAATTACCAAAGACAGTTTGCCAATCAATTATTTTGTATGTATTTGGGCTATATACAGAACGAAGCCATATCTTTATTCTAAGCATCACTTTTATAAAAAATTTTTTGCTTATACATTTTCTCCTTATAACCTTGAGGACATATAGGTGAAGTATGACGCCCCAGAAATGTGTCCACCTGCCTTTGCAGCATGCAGAGTTAAAGTGGACTGCAATTTGAGGCCTATGGTGCCTCCTATTCTACTCTTTGTTGCTTTTGTGTGGCCCTAGTCTATAAAATGCCTTTTAGCTCAACAGTATTATTGTCTTTGAGAGAACACTCTGCAGCTGATCACTGGAAATTACTGAAGAGTTTAAAGAACAAAGAAGGGAATGGGGACAGAAGTTTATTTTGTCTAACTATGCAATTAAAAACCAATTAATCAGCTTAGTAATTAACAGGCTACATGTGTTGCCAACAGTTGCCATGCCTACAGATTTTTAGGGGAAGGCATTGTTGCTTCTTGAGCTGTTCTCTGCAGATCGGTTCTGATCGTTGCCGTTGGGAGCGCGGCAGTGGAGGCCATGCTGAATTGCAGAGACTGACAGAAGGGTTAATATGGCAGCGCTGAAGAGCAGAGAGAAAAACAGGCTATAGAGACGGAAGAACAAAAAGAAAGAAAGGAGAAGGACACTGCACTAAAGAGAAAATTCAACGCAGTCCAAGTCTCTGAATCACTTCTCATATGTTGTTTTTTGTGTTATAATTCAAAAGTTTAATATTTTTCTTGGACGAAGATATTTTTTCTGAGAAAGAGGTGAGATAATCAAAATATTCTATTTAAAATAAAATACATTGCTCCATCATCAATAAAAAAAGCAGTATTCAGGTTTTCCAATTGGCATGATGTAGAAAACAGGCAAAGTAAAAAAAACTAAGGAACACAGCATACAGATAAGGAATAAAGATGACATAAGGTTTAAAGCATGACAGGGTTAGAAAATGCTATAAAATGCTTGCAGGTCTCACAAAGCAGTGTCCAGTCCGTCATTCAAACATTGAAACAATAAGGCGTTTAGTGCAAACCAACTAAGAATGGATTTTCCATCTAATATGACAGAAAAGGCAACAGTAACGTTCAATTGAAAAACAGCTATCAGCTGTGCAAAATACTTAAGGCACAGCTGAAGAAACACTAGCAGATCAACAACCAATTTTTTGACTTAAATAAATGCGGACTTAAGCACTATGTTCTCTACACATCCAACTTTTTCGATCGCTCTAAATTAAAGTGATGGAAATTTTTTGGACAACCCTGCTAAAACACAACATAAAGGAAAAAATAAGTATAGGCAAGCAGTAAACACATGATATGTATACTGTGCAGAAGCAAGAGGGAAAAAAGGTATAAAAAGAGCCTAGCATAACAGTGAGAATCTGAAATGCAAGGATGACGAGATTCTGATTACATAACTGTCTCTCCCTAAGGCGAGAGAGAGGGAAAGAAAAAGACAGCGGCTCTAAAATGCACAAAAACACACATCCAAAACTAACAGAGTAGTCCCATTCTCTAGATGTAGAGTGTTTTCTGCAGGCAACAAAGCAACGAGCTGAACACAGTCTGACCTAAATTAGAAGGGAACTCTTAAGAACTCACCAAGATCTCTCAAACATTGACATGTTTGTTTGGTTTTTTTAGGTAAGTTCAAAGTCCTGTTAAGAATACTCCAACAGATAGTTATGTTTTCTTTAAACTAATCAGAGTAAACAAATAAGCGAAGATGCAACAGACTACTCACAGGGCAAAAAACATGATTTTACCAATTTTTTTGTTTCATTTTGATTTACTATATTCAAAAACAAAAAATATTGTTAAAAGTCATTTTCAGTGAATTGAAATTTTATTGGAAAAACAAACTTTCTTTTAACAAATCTTTTGAGTTGTCTTTATGCAAAAGCACGTGTTAAGAAAAGCTCTGAACTTTCTCCTACTGATTTACTCTACTTTGTATGTCAGATTTTAAACGTTATGGCTAATCTGAGACTATATTAAATTCTTATTGCTGTAAAGTATCGCCAATAAAATAGGAACTCAAATCAATGTTTGATTGAAAGCTGATAAATGGATGTAGTGGTAAATGGAGACGTACAGTAGCAGCCATTCAAAATGACCCTTCCCAGTCAAATGCCAGTCGAATGGCAGCCCACTTCCCTCCAACTGCCGGCGAAATCCCCTCCAACATCCAGCCCCTCTTGCACATTTTCTACTCTGACTCCACCCTTTCAATGAATTACAGGGTCTGACCAGGAGATGACGCTTCTCGTTAGATCTTAATGTCCACAAATCATG
This sequence comes from Cyprinodon variegatus, assembly GCF_000732505.1. Lineage (NCBI taxonomy): Eukaryota > Metazoa > Chordata > Actinopteri > Cyprinodontiformes > Cyprinodontidae > Cyprinodon > Cyprinodon variegatus. The sequence continues at coordinate 112,519 of NW_015150592.1, forward strand.
ACAGAAAGAATATTTTAGTACAAATATTGATGTTTAAAAAGGAATTTTGGGGGATAATGACAAGAACCAGCCAAGGGCCCATCAAGGAAAGTGGGAACATTTTGAATGGCTACTACTGTAAGAGGAAAGGATGGAGAAATGGAACAAAGGCGGAAAGGAGGGATACAGCTTTTAAGTTGTTGTAACAGGAAAAAAAGTGCAAATATTATATAATACACTATTATGTTTGTCCATAGTCAGTTATACATTAGGAAAATCAAGACTTTTCAAGGCTGAGCAATAAACCACAACATTTAACTACAGAGTTCTATTTTCCTCCCAATTACATTAACATGTGCATATACAAACGCACATCAACACACCTTTCTTAAGCTTTCTAACAAAACAACAGGTTTCTATGAAAGAAACAAAGACTGAAATTAACACTGCACATTAAACCAAAAGGATGTAGTATTCAAAACAGGTAGTCTTTTTGCAGCATAGCATCTGAGCGCAGGTAAAGGTTGACAGATTAATAAATAGGACGCCTAAATCAGGGCATAGATTGTGAAAGTGTAACAATAAGAGGGGGGGGAAGAAGGGAGTCACAAAGACAAAGAGGCCTAATTAAAGATGGGATGAGGAAAGAGAAAATAGGGGTTGATAGTATGCAGGTAGTGAAGCAAGAGCAAATGAAAGAAGAAAAAGGCTGGAACAGGGAGGAATGCAGAAGAGGACAAAGCACGAGGGAGTAGTCGGAAGGTGAACAGAGGAGAAAGAATAAGCAAATTCATTTAGGAAAAGAACTGGCTGCTCAACCAAGAAACGGCCTGACAATGTGTCTATGTGCAGGTAATAAAGAGAACTGATGAGGCGTTTGTGCCCACACCAGCTATACAGCAAACTTCTCTCCTTCCGCTGCTAAAAGTAGACTGGCCTCATCTGTTTTCGAACTGCATTATTTTGACAAACATTTCTAGCTGCTAAAGCGCTCCCATTTCTGCAGTTTGCAGAACTGGACAATAATTTTCTGCTTTTACTAACAGTTCTCTGCTGGTGAAACTAAAAAACCCACATTTGATACGTTTACAAGAAATATGTTTTTTATCAATAAGGTTCATGTATCAAGTGTTAAGCATAATGACACTTTGAAAATTATGCACTAAAGATGAACATTTCCTGCTGCTATCAAGAATGTCTAAAGCAGATTGAGTTTTTTTGGAATATTGAATATTCTGCAAAGTTCAAACATCAATGACCTCAGTCAGGTTTGTGTAGTTAGTACCTATTAGTATATAAAAGTTTGTCAAAGTTTTACATTAGTTTGTGTTTAAGAAAGTAATTGCAATGCAGATTTTTTTTTACCAACAGTGATTTTTCAAAGAAAAAAATCCTTGATTAAAAAAAAAACATGTCATGCCTAATAAGAAACTTGTATTTAGGATGCCAGCAAGAACTGGACAAAATGTTTCCCCCGACCAAATGGCCCCATTAACCTGGCCACGACCCCCCCAAAATTCCTGCAATGACATCAGTTACTCCACTGCTGCTCTTTCAGCAAAGCTGCAACAGAAAGCTAAATCATAAAGTGCATTTCCCCGTGACAAACATGTCAGAGGAAACACATAAACACCCTATTAGGCGATAAAATATATGTGATTCCATATCAGTATGGTCTCATTGTATTCTTGCAGCTTACAAAGCCATTATCAGGCAGAGCTAGCATTGAAGATCTAACCAGCAAAAGGCAACCCAAATGATGCCCTTAAGATAAAAATATTTAACATTTCATTAGACAAGAAATAGAAGCAAAAAAAAGTAAAGGCACAGGAAAGCGTGAGGGAGGGAAGCTTTGGTGCAAACCACATTAAATAAAGCATGGCCTCCAAGCGCAGACCTTAAAAAAATGTCAAAGTGTGTGTAAATGACCATAAATTGCCTGCATCTTATTTTTAGCACAATTGCGAATATTGCACTCCATCTTGCTTCATCCATGATTAAATTGGAGCTATAAGAGAGCAGCCCTGAAGCTGGGTGAAAATGTGCAGATTAAACGTTTTAGCATCTGCTTGATGGCCCAAGAATACATAAATGCCAATCAACATCAGGGAAAAATGTCATATTTGCATGTAAAAACAAGAAGGAGAAACTGGGAGGATGATGGAGAAAGCCCCAATTAAAAATTCTTGCATGCTTAAGGAAATGTCACTGTTGGGCGTTGGGTATTTCAGCTTTGTCATTTTTTACTTCAGAGGTTTAGGTTATTTTAGGGCTGAAAAACTCAGGTGACTGGCGACTGCCTTAGACAGTACATGCCGGCTCTGAAATAAATGGATTTAAAGACATTTTCTGTATTCAATTTTGTTTGTAGTCAGATAAAAATGTATACCTAAGAGGATAAGGACCATTAAAAAAAAAAAAAAAAAACAAAAAACAAATGGCAACTCAATTTAAAAAAGGGCCATTCAATTCTGACTTTATTCTAAGAATTCTGACTTTAAACTCAATATTCAGATTTCTGATTTTAAAGTAAAAATTTGAAGTCAGAATCCTGATAATAAAGTCAGAATCCTGAGAATAAAATCTGAATTTAATGGCCCATTTTTCAATTGCGTGGCCATTTCTTTTGTTATGTTGTTTCTTTAAGTGATTCCTGTAAATGTGATAACATGATTTTAAAAAAAAGGCAGAATAAACGTAATTTTTTTATAAGGCTAAAATATTGATTTCAACTGGAGAGCTTTAGCAGAATACTCTGAGAGCCATTATGTTACATTTTTGGAGCAACATTCACATAAGCAGCTTGTTTTATGCGACTATTTTTGCATTGAAGTATCAAATTAATAAATCTAGCTCCAAATGAAATGTTTTAAAACCAACAAGGAACCATAAACAGGAAATAATACGCAGAATTTAATAAAAATTAAATGAATAACCTGTTTAAATTGTTGAATGCTCTGCAGGGTAAGGCCTTACTACTGATATTGCTCATTTTTTGAAGCCTTGAAGCGGTCAGCCACATTGCAGCCCAATAAAATCGAGAGGGAAAGTTTCCCCTCAGAGTCTGAAGAGAAACTAGTTATAAAAAAAGGGGGGTCAAAAAATCCAACCAGCAAACTCCAGTCAGGTCACGACCTTTACATTCACTCCAATAAGCAGAAATGAAGGTGAAAATAATGGAAAGTATAAAATGGGGCAAGACTGAATTTTGAAGAGCTAGGAGGATTGCAGAGGGACAGACCTGAGGTGTTTTTCCACCCTAGCCAATGACGCTTAAACCATGTTAATCTACTATAATGTAAAGCAGCATAGCCCTTTATACTAGGCTCTACCTTATGAGCTTTCATTTCATTGCTTCAGATCTTCATCTGTAATGAGAACTACCTGATATAACTGCACTCTACCTGGGATAACTGGACATCAATGACAGGGAGGCAGAAACATGAAGACCTCTACTCTTTGCAGAGGTCCTTGATATTAGAAGAAAAAAATATATATATATATATTTTTTTTTAATCATGTTAAAATCTGCTGGTGAAGATCCTCAGTCATCCAGGGGGAGAATAATCATTCCAAAAAAGTAAAAAGAATAAATCCACTGGACTTTGTTTTCAGCTTTGAAGACGTTTCGCTTCCCATCAAGCATTTAATAGTTACGTTTGAGTTTGGAACAATAAACAATAAAGAAGGGAGTGCATCTACTTTCAAAGTTTAGATCCTCATCATCCAATAAACCAACCACCCCTCCATAGAGTCAGCAAAGAAGCCCTCCTCCCTCCATAACAACAGCTTTACTTGTGAAGCCAACACTTACAACTTCTGCTGTCTTTCCTAAATGTGCCAGCTTCTTGTATTAAAACATTAAAGTACCCATTGCTGGTCTTCATGTTACATTTAGATAAAAAAAAACAAAAAAACACACGCACATATTTTATTTATTTTTATATATATGGTTATCTACCTTGAAAATAAAAGCCAAATAAGATTAATTCTCAATATCTAGTTGAATAAAACAGGGCCAAGGATACAAGGCAGTTAAGAAAAAAAACAAAACAAAAAAACTTAGAAGGTAAGGATAAGAAAGGCTGAGGAAAGGAAATAGAGCACCACCCCATATGTACAGATGACTAAACCAAAAGGTCTGCTTCTGAGTGCGGTTCTTGTTCCTCAAGACTGGACTGATGTCCTTGTGCCTTGATGCATTTTTCAGATGACATTTATAACGTCAGCATGTAATCCAGCAACTGATGTAAATGCATAATTCAGCAAGCAGAAGGTGAGACTGCTTAGACGTCATTAAGGGTGTCTTAGTTTCTTGCCCGTGAAAAAAAAAGGAAGGTTTATGTCCTTGACTTTGCAGGTGACTGCAATATGCATGGCTGCACAAGTCAGTCAGAGGGTGGATGAAGCATATGAAGATGGAAAGAATATTTGTGTGTGATTTTGCAGGCCTGTGAGTGTAGCTGACAGGCTGCTGAATTTGCAGCTCAGAATTGGGGGAAAGGAAGATGAAGACGGAGAGAGAACTGGGATTTAGGGTGTAAACAGCGCACACACATCAGTGGGTCCACTGATCTTTCACCGTCATTCCGTCTCTCTCCCTCCGGGCGGTGAGGGTCCAGCTTGCCGTCTAAAGTGTGTATGAGGGGGTGTCCCCGGAGATTGTGTGTGTGTGTGCAGGAGTCTGCACAGGCTCAAAGCATGTTTGAGTAAGCAGAAAAGAGACAGTGAGAGTATGGTGTGTGCACGTGTGGCACTTCCTTCCATCTGCAACCAAGTTAGTATGAGCAAGGATGTGCACACAGCACACTGAGAATCAAATTATGTAATCTGTTAGACATATGAGAAAGCCTCCGTCAGCTCTTTGCTTTTGTGTGGTTGGTTCAGTTTGTGCATACAACACTGAGAAGAAAGATGACAGCAGGAATAAAGACACTCAGAGCAGACAAATCATCATGTCATACTAAATCACAAACAAACTAAGCACTCACACACACACAAATTATGTGGGTGAAGCCAGAGAGTTAGTAGTACATAATAGTGCCCAGTCCTCTCCATCTTCTCCAACGACAATAACCCATATGGGTCACCTCTCCCATCGAGACCACCCTGCAGGCAATAATCCCCCCTTGCTGTGATTCTCGTCCTTTCACACTTGCCAACACAAACTATGCTGCCTCCATCTTGCCTGCCCACCAACACTCTGGCTGTAAAGCAATGTGTTCTCTCGCTGAATGTGTTGGTTATTTGCAGCATAGCACATGAGACTTGAGCTACTGATCTAAAAGGCTACACAGCATGTAGCTTTAACCCCATCTGAAACCCTTGATATGCAAAGTTTTAACTTAAATAATAAAGGTAGTTTGCAAATAACATTTTAGAAATTGTTAGGGGCTTTGTTATATTAATGTCATCAGATGACAGTAGAAGTGGATTAAAAATATGGCACATAAATACACTGCTCAAAAAATAAAAGGAACATGTAAACAAGACAACACAACTTCAACTAAATCAAACTTTGGTGAAATCAAAGTGTCCACTTAGGAAGCAAGGCTGATAGACATCAATTCCACATGCTGTTGTGCAAATGGAACAGAAAACAGAAATTATTGGCAATTAGCAAGACAACCAATTAAGTTGTTCTGTAGGTGGGGATCATAGACCACTTCTTAGTACCTATGCCTATGCTTTCTGGTCATTTTGGAATGGTGGTGGTGCTTTCACACTGGTGTGTAGCATGACACTGACTCTTCAACCAAGACAAGAGCCTAAGGTAGTGTAGCTCATCCAGGATGGCACATCAATGACAGCTGTGGCAAGAAGGTTTACCGTTTCTGTCAGCATAGTGTCCAGAGGCTGGAGGCACCACCAGGAGACAGGCCAGTACACCAGGAGAGGGCCATAAGAGGGCAAATAACCAGCAGGACAGCTACCTCTGCCTTTGCGCAAGGAGGACGAGGGGGAACACTGCCAGAGCCCTGCAAAATGACCTCCAGGAAGACACAAATGTGCATGTGTCGGCACAAACAGTTAGAAACAGACTATGTGAGAATCCACAGAACACCAGGATGGACAAATTCATGACTTGGAGGACCGCATAGCCCTCTATGTGTTTGCCAGAGGTAGCATGACTGCCATTAGGAACCAAGATGAGATCTTCAGACACCTTGTTAGACCATATAGTGGTGCGGTTGGCCCTGGGTTGCTCCTAATGCAGGACAAAGCTAGAACTTATGAGGCTGGAGTGTGTCAGCAGTTCCTGCAAGATGAAGGAATTGAAGCTATGGACGGACCGCCTGTTCTCAAGACCTGAATCCAATTGAGAAAGTCTGGGACATCATGTCTGGATCCATCCACCAACGTCACGTTGCACCACAGACTGTCGACAAGTTGACAGAGGCATTAGTCAAGGTCTGGGAGGAGATCCCTTAGGAGACCATCCGCCACCTCATCAGGAGCATGTACAGCCATTGTAGGAAGGTCATACAGGCACATGGAGGCCAGTAACAATACTGAGCCTCATTTTGACCAGTTATGAGGACAATACATCAAAGTTGGATCAGCCTGTAGTGTGTTCTTCAGATTAAGTTTTGTGCCTGAATCCAAATCCAGGCCCCTATCGGTTAATAAATTTGATTTCCATTCATGAGTTCTGTGTGATTTGGTTGTCAGCACATTCGACTTTATACAGAACAAAGTATTACCGGGGTAAATCAGAATATTTCATCAATTCAGATCTATAGTAGGATGTGTTACTTGACTGCAAAGAAAGGTTGTGCAAAAGGAAGGGAATGAAGGATGGATGAAATACCGGATCTATAATAGTGGTAGACTAGCTCCTGTAAATGACTAATTGGTGGCAAAGGAAATGGACAGACAGGTAAACCGATAGATTGATAGACCGATGAATAGGTAAACTGGATATTGGTTAGAAAAGACATTAAATCCCAGTCCAAAACAGTTGGACTGGGATTCAATACTTGAAGGTGTTAAGATTTGGTGGCCGCACAGCAGAAAAAACATTACAGCCTGGACAGTACTTTGCTTGTTCGATTCCATCATTTATTTCTGTCATTGGCTTTCTCAGTGACATACATTATATTTGATTAACCTTTTTCACAATTAACTGTCCATCATCATCTGTTAAGGATTAGTCCAAAAAAAAAACAGTTTGGTAAGATGCAGTTTTGTATACATCAAATGCATTGAGTTATTTAACTTAAATAGATTTTTTCTATCCGGCAAATTTAAAAATACTAGTAGGGCTTTGAATCTCCTAAGTTGATCATTTATTTGAACAAAGTTTATGGCTTAGTGGAACAACACTGCTGAATTTCTATTTTAGAAAGCCCTGGAGTCTGTCGTGAAAAAAAAAATCAGAAATAATGTCAATTTTCAAAGTGACAGGTAGCAACAGAATAGCAGAGAATATGCTGGATCTTTTTCTACCTTTTTTTTTTAGATGTTTTGCAAAACTGAATCACCCCAGACCTGCTAGAAGCTAAATGCCTTTTTTTCTAGATATGATCACAGCATATATGTTATTTAGGAGCATCCGTTTACCAGCTGATTCCATCTTACTTTCTTAATACATCCTGTTGCAACAGAAGGAAGAAACTTAAAATCTAATCTTTAGAGGAAGTAGTCGATAGCAACTTCAAAAATTTTTATGAAGATTACAAACATACAATAGAAAAACAAGGTAATTTAGGCTCTGCAGGATGAGGACTGCTGCACGATGAGTCATAGAACTCTCACACCTGTTCACTGCCACACACACACACACACACACACCCTCAATGTGATTGAGTCAAAGAATTACTGTGTAGAGAGAAGCAGAGACCTTGGAGTTTAAATGACTTGTGACTGCTGCTGGACCGACAACCTGATGCTGTTGATCTGAGAAAGAGGAGCAGCAATAAAGTGCTCAAACTTAAGATTAGGAGGCTTTAAATTCTGCCAAAGCTTTCTGAATGGTTAAAAATTAATGTTAGATAGCACTAACATCATTTTATGTTCATTTCAAAAAAGCAGAATTCCACCAATGCTTTCATTTTCTTTTGGTCTTGATGATTTCCTCTGTTACTTATTGAGTAAGCATGAATTAGAATGCTCTACAGATACCTACTGCATCTTAAAAAGAAAATTCAAATTGAGCCAGTCCTTTGCAGATAAAAAAGTCTGAGTATATAGTTGTTCTGAAATCATTTGCCTTAAATCTGCAGTTTAATAAACATAATTGCATTGGATATAGCCTTGCTGTTTGAAATAATATTAGCTTTTTGGTTTTTATGGCCACTTATAATTGGTATATTGAAGATATTTGCTTACTTATTCACCCAGAGCAAAGCTCAAGTGGAGTGAGTTGCTCTAAACCAAAATAGTTGCTCTGAGCCATGTGTTTATTTACTAGAGAGTCAGCCCTGGAATGCAAGGGACAGTCAGTCAAGTCAGCTGGACTTCTAACTTTTCAGGAGGGAAAAAAGAATCCTGAAACAAGATTATATACTTCAATCAGGGTCTGCCAAGGACACGTCAAATAGTTCAATGTCAGAAAGATGCTGCTTCAAGTACTTCTGACAAGTGCTGCTGATGGACTGGTGAAGCATAAGGAATGGCAGCAGCAGATCCTGGATTTAGTTTTTTTTTTTTAGTTTTTTTCCCCCCTGCCCCTCCTCCAAACTAAGAGCACAACCAATGCAGGTGCCTGACTCACTCAGTTTTATGCAGTCCAAGCTGTCCTGCATGATCCGAAAACTGTCAAAGCAGATGAAGCAAAAGAGAGCATGACAGGGGTTCGATGATCAGCCCAAGGAGGACATAAGAAAGGCGAACATGTGATGAGAGTGAGCGTTACGAGGCAAGAACATTCAAGAGATTAAAGTCAGACAGTGGTGTGTGAAGAGGACTGAGCTGGGCTGGGGGGGGGGGAAGAGGCGGGCAGCGATCAAAGAAGAAGAGTCCCGTGACATGAAATATTTTAACAAGGGTTGTCACATCGTCTTTTGGGCTCCTTTCTTCTTCCCATTTTTTTTTTTTCATTTTCTGTCTACCCACTCTTAAACCCATGGGAGCGGGTTAATCTCCTTCAAGGTTGGATAATTACAGAAAATCAACAGAAACCACCATTTGGAATATAAAGTGTTCAAATTGTTCATTTATTTTCAATAATTAAGGCACCAAACGGTTACCACAGCAAAATGCAGGGACCTGATTAATTTTTGTTTCTAAGAAGCAAGCTCCTATGACATATATAGAAATAAAATGGTAAAAAACAATCAGGAATGAAGGATTGAATTAAAGAAAGTGTTAACTTTCAATGCACTGAACACTTCTGGGATTGCAGATTCATTTTCCTTTCATGACCCTGCTTCTTAATTTTCTTAGTTTTTTTGTTTTTTTTTTTAAATAAGATCAACCTTGAGGCATAACCAATAAAACGACAAACCAACTCCCACACCTGCTCAGTCTGAGAGAACTGGAATCAAAGCCTCAGCCAATGTCTCTACATTCAAAGCTTTGCTCCCAATTCATAGAGCCAAGATGGTGCTGCTTTTTTTTGTTACATTTATTTCTTTTGCCTGCAGCAAGAGAAACACATCAGCCACAGCATTAAGACATCTCGTATTAAAAAAGACAAAATTCACTGTTTTTTGCACTAACTGTAGTTTACAGCCTGGATATTCTCACATTCTTAGATATCAAACACTCCACTGAACCAAAAAGTTAAAGCAGAGGAAATGAACAATTCCATGAAAAATAAAATAAAAACATAAGCGAACAGCATCCATGGACAAATTTCAAATCCTGCAATGAGAATTCTAATGAAGAATTAAAAAATTTAAACAGCTAATTTTAGACTAACAATGTATTTAATGGTCCAGATTTTAAGGCTTTACTCCTAATATTTCAAAACATCTACTAATAATTTAAAGAACTAGAGTGATCGTTTTCTTTAATCCTAATGAGGTCCAAATCGTGAAATGAGGTTCAACCAGTATTTGGTGAAATGTTTCTACGCTAGTCGTAAAGAAGTTACTCCCTCTGTAGCTGTCAATAAGATTAAGAGATCTTTCTATCTGGGTAGCTGCAAACTTCAGGATATCATTTACTGTTGCTCTGAAACATGATAGTCTAAGTAAAGTTCACATGTTTCTAATTCTGCTCAGGGCGGAGCTTTTTTTTTTTAACCATCCATTGTTTCCAAATTTCACTAATCCAGTTGTTGAATTGTAGTAAAAATTTAAGTTTTCCTATATTTCTCCACCTCTGGACAATGTACCACTAACCGTGATGCTGAAACAGACCCAAAAAACGATCCTGGCACCACCTTGCCTACTAGTTGCTGTAGTTTAAAAGCCTCAATGTGACTCAGATAAAGTATTTCTGAGCCTGTTGGTCTCACTCTGAATGTTCGTTCCTTAGCTGCTTGTCTGCCAGGATGGGTGGGGTGCTTCTTTATGAGGAGCGCTATCCCCTTGCATCTTGATACGCAGAGGTCGGAGTTAGAGGGAAGGCTGCTGATCCACCACCACAGAGCTCCTGAGGACTGAGCTCCTGAGTCCAGCTCTCTGTAGCTTCTTGAGGAAATAGAGGCCATTTCTCAATATGTATACTTTTCCGTTTTCATGTCCTTGTGAAACGCCTAGTACTGTTCCAATACGCAAGAATAGAAGATCGAGAACGGACAAAGTCCCCAGATGTTGTCCTCGCCGCTCCCTCTTTACAGAGTATGCATCAGAGCAGACTTGTCCGTTCTGAAGATTGACAGCTGTCCCAGCATGCACTGCTGCAGCGGCAGCTTCCAGGTTAGCACACACAGAGCTCAGAGTATTAAGTTAAAAGTTCGCTTTTCTGTTGCCGTTGTTCTATAAAAGTACGTTTTAAGATAATTTGAGGTGAGAACATTATACTTTTAAGCATCACCATATGGCCCATTTACTGATGTAGTGCCTAATTAAAAAAAGGTTCAGATGTTGAGAGGACCGTGTTGAGAGAACTTTAGCCAGGGCTAAAGTTAGCCAGTCTGCAGCAGCTCGCTGGCATATTTGGCAAAGCATTTATTTAATGTGTGCTTATTGTCTTTGTTAATTATTATTCCCCCAATAAATGAAAAAAGTTAGAATTTATTATCATCAAGAAACCGTTAATAACAGGAGGTGAAATGCAGCTCCAGACTAGCCAAGCATGTGGTGACATCAGTACGCTTCTGTTCCAATTGACCCAGATTTATGCTGCGTGCTCCCATTCTCCCAGAGTCCATACTTTCCTGTGTTATTCTCAAGAACAGACTTGGCGAGAACACGAGTCTGTACTCGTTCTTGGGAATTGAGAAACGGCCAGAGACACTTCCAGAGAGGAAGTGTTGGCGCTCCAGGTGAAGCCCGGATAAATCCACACCCAGGTGCCTGTAGCTGGACAAAACCTCCATGGCTCCTCCTCCGAGGTAGAAGAGATGAAGAGGATCTTTGTCCCTTCAAAAATCCACCACCATCTCCTTAGCCTTCTTGACACTGATGCAGAGGTTATTGCCTGTCTTACTTTCTTTAGGTTATTGGCTCCTTTATTTTCTGGTGGTTGACTATCATATGTCCAAGACCATGTTCACAATCACTATAATAAAATGGGAGACAACTCATTTATAGCTCTGAAAATACAATCTGAAGTTCCCAAATTAATTCTAAAAAATTAATTTCTTCCTCTCTCAGTCATAGCCCCCTACTCTAGACTTGATTTACCATTTTTGTTTTTTAATAAAACCCTTGTTTATTTTGTGCTTCTCATTTTTAGTAAGAACAAAAGCAATCCCTAATGACACCATTAGTAATGTTTGAACCAACCCTTTATCTCAGCAGGGATCGGCTCTGTCAAAACAAAATTAATCAATTCACACATCCCATATTGTCACAGGATGGCTCCCTGTCTGTGGTGACAAGCTTGTGCTCTCTTCTTGTTTTAAAGACTGCACTCAACTTTTCTACCCAAGCTAACTTTAAGCTCTGTGACCACCTATTTCTTTAATGCTTTGTTTAGACCGCAAGCCGTGGAAGCAGCAAAAAAGATTCTGCTGCTTCATCTTTGATGCTTGTACATATTAAGGTCTGACGCACCTCAACAACATCTTTGACGCTCCTGAAGTGTGTCCACTAAAGTGTATCCAGATGGGTCTGATGCTTGTGCTGCTCCTGCGTTCAATGGCAGATAGTGGCTTGGCTATATTTGCTGTAATCAGTGGGTAAAAAGTAGTTTTAATAGGTTTTTAAGTGAGGAAGTCCACCCCAAAACAGTCAGTTCATCAACATTATGATCCTGCCTTCAAATACTATTTCGGTGTCAAGGCCGCTCAGTCTCCCACACACCGGTGGTGCTCTGTCACTGGAAATCCCGTTTAACGGCAGCCTCTGGGCCGGTCGCCTCTTGGCGATTTTCCGCTACTGTTTGCGGCGGCAGGAAGGTGTTTTTTTTTATGTACGCAATCCAAACTGCAGGCACCAGAATAAGAAAAGTGAGCATATTTTGCTGGCAGGTTTCGACATTTAAGTTAATTTAAGCGTTCATAAACTGTTTCAGGGGAGTTATAATGGCAAGCACAGGCTCCTTCTCTATGGTTTCATCGCTAATGTAGCCAATGAACTGTGACTCTTTCTGTTCGACCTGAAAAGCCTGTGCCCAGAACGTAAGTCAGTGACAAGCGCCATAAAAACCATATCACCAGGTACATCGAAATACCAAAAATGTGTTCAAATGTCATTTCATCGTCATTGAATAAAATTATATTGCGATACATTAAAATATTTGATTACGGAACATCCCTATGTAAAGGTCTCATTCATAGGGTGTCCCATATATTGTTCCGAGAGGAGTTGATAGGTGAGATTAAACATGCTGAACTCTGGGAAAGACTCATGATCCAACCCTTTCGAATTCCTCAATTAAAACACAATCACTTTGTCCCATTGGTCTCATTTTAGCAAAATCTCATATCCACTTAAGACAATACAGCTAAGCAGTTTTGGTGTAGGATGCTACAGCAGCAAGCCTCTCCCCCCCCTTGTTGTCCCTGCTGGACCACCAACACAAACTTTTCCTTCATAAATGTGTTAGTTTGTGTGTGAGTGTTGCAAGCTCCGCACATCCTTCAGTTTATTAAGACAACCTTGTTTTCTTGTAGAGACGCCTGACACAGCAACAACTGATATCTTCCGCATCTACAGCCGTAGGGACGAAGAAAAGGCAAATAGAAACAGGAAAGGAGATGGTGAAGGATGCAGCCTGCCCTACCTCACAACAGACCAACACAGACAAGGACCAGCCACTACTTCAAAAGAAAAAGACTGGGGAAAAAACTGCCAAGCTCTCAGCTTTTCTCAAGATGGTCTCGAAGGGTTAATTAGAGCCCCAAATCCCACCTCATCTGCCTTCAAGTTGCATAGCATGCACTGATGCTAAACTGAGGAACCCTGCACAGTACAAACACCAAACTGTTCACAACAAACCAGGCTGGAGCTGATCTGTCCACTGATGCCTCTGGCACACTAACATCAACCATAATCACCATCTGTCTGGTCAATCCAGGCCTCATTCTGCCATCTTACCTCAGGTCAGTTCAATTCAAAACCTTGTGTTTAAAGTCAGCCTGTCTCAACATTGCAAAGCAGGACCTAGAAACCTGTGTTGAAATTCTTAGAGCCGTCAGGAAGGTGTGGTGAAACTGAACATGGCAGGGTCTGAGTGTTCATATGGCCAGAGAGATCTATTTCCTTTTTTTTTTTTCCCCTCAAAGAAGTAAAGGCTGACCTGCGGACCACTCTAGAGATATTCATCTCCCTCTGCCAGTGTTTTGAGGGAGGGGAATCCACAGATGGAGAGTAATTGTAACAAAAGAAAGAGCCGAAAGCAAACAACACCACAGGAACACAGCAACTATGAACATGATAGATTTTTCGGAGTGAGAGAGAACAACCTCTTCTTAGCTCTGGCGATACATCACATTTATATGGGATGAGGAGGCATTTGTGTGTCCTCAAGGACCGAAATAAGTAGAGAGTGGGAGAGAGAGAAAGACAGAGCAAGTGAAAGAAATAAGTTACACAGACAGAGAGAAGGAGGACAACATTGACAGCTGGCTGGGCACTTTGTGCATCTGCCAGGGGTGACTCGTGGAGCCATAATGAAAATGCAAGGCAAGATCAGGATCACTGTGAGAGAGGCCACCATCCATCACAGAACTCCCATTGAGGATAGACAGCTTCAATGATAACAGCAAATATACCCATTTGCAACCCTGGATGGGGGAACTTCACAATATTAAAGCTCTACATACAACTGCTTCTGATTATATGTTCAAATAACCTGGACTAAATTGCAGGTGGTACACCTGGAACAGTTTCACATTTTGTTTGCTTAAAACCACAAATTTTAGGACAGTATTTAAGGAAATAAACTTTCTCCACTTTTGTACCACTACATAAAATCCAGGACAACCAACTGCCTTCAGAAATCACATTGTAAGTAAATAGACTGCACCGGTTTGTAATTTAATCACAGAATAAATATAGCTATTCTGTAAAGGTAGCAGAGGTTTGTTAGAGAACATTAGTAAACATGTAGAGCCTAATGCAAAAGTTATGGAGAAATTCAGTTATGACTAGTGTTCAAACCTTTTACAGAGAGCTTGAGGAAGGATAATATTAATCTGAGAAAATGCATAGCAGCCTAAGGTAACTCTGGAGAAGCAGCAGAGATCTGTAGTTTAGCCATGTCCTAATGTTAAACATGGTGGTGTCAGTATCGCACAGCAGGGACCTGCTACAGCTAAGCTAAACTGTTGCTCAAAATCACAAAGTTTGAACCATTTTGAAGGGGTGAATTGGAAAACTTGTCTGTCTCTAGATACATTATGCAAAGCTGGTAAAGAATTCAACCATAAAAACTCCAGCTTTCAATTTAACACAAGGGGTTGGCATTTTTTTTTTGCAAACAAATCAGAATATCATGAAGTTCGTAACCGTCGGATGAAAAATAAGGTCTTCTAACAGGACCAGAACCTATATGACATGATGCCATTTTCCATAAAAAAATGAAAGAAATCTCTATAATTTAGAGTACTTTTAATAACTTAATTTCTTAAAAAACTTTATTCCTTTAATACTCAGCATTTTGCATACCTATAAATTACAGATAAATAACATAGCAAGCAGGAAAACGGGATGACACTTTGCATTTTGCAAGGTATCAAACTCAGGATGACAAACTCGCAGCCTTGCCTAGAACACCACATCTCAGACATGACAGGAGGAAAAATATATACTGATTTTTTTTTTCCCCCCCTCAAGGTTCTGCTTCCAGTGACAACTGTATATTTCAATAAGAGGGCAAAGATAAATGACACTATTGGTTGTGCAAGATGATATCTTCAGCTTCCAGTACAACAAAACAAAACTAACCTAGATACTATCTTGGTTTTGCCTGAATGAAATTTACAGTGGCATTAAAGTGAGGGATGTTCATCTCCTGGCAGCTTCATGAGGCTGCTTTATGACTTTGGACGTCAGATTCTCACTGAAACATGTTCAACTGTACACAGTCATTGCTGCTCTTGAGGCTGATGATGAAACCTACCTTCTCTTTCTTTTGTCTGCATGCATCCTCTGCTGAGACCAGCGCTTTGTAGTAGGCGCTGCGTTCTGCGGTGAAGTGGACCTTGGACAGAGCGTTTTCTACCAGTGCCACAGACAGATTGACACCCTCGATGTGCAGCCAGCCAATGAAGTTCCCTGCTTTGTCCATATTCTCCACTTCAACTTCAACCTGGGGCAAAAGAAAACAAGAAAAACAGACTTGTTTAATTGTATTGCTTGTATAGTAGTAAAAGTAAAAAATAGGGATGGAAAGAAGCAACAGACAGATGTCATTTCCTTGCTCTACTGCATACATCCCAGTGAATGCTTCTGGAAGAGGGGGTGATTTTCTTTCACAAAACAAAACCCAGCAATGCCCTTATCTTCGCATTAACTGCAGCCCTTGACATTCTAAATTAAGTACCGCCTGCTTCCAATAAGGTGTCTATTCACTCCGACAACAAGAACCAATGAAACCTCTACCAACAAGGCAGGCTGTAAGGTTTTTAAATTAGTGTTCCATGTGCACTTCAAACTAAATTAAATCTCTAAACATCACTAGGCAACTTTTTCCTAACGTAAATCATATTCAATTAATGACAGCCAAGCCCAGACTCCTTGAAATAAACAAATGAGGACAATAAAGGACCTTACAGTGCTGACAGAGTAGAAAAGGTCTCACAGCGTCACTCGGGATAGACTATAACCACATTCTGCCTATTCAGACTAATTATCTATCCATAACATTTTGTTTTAGAGGTGATGGATGATAAAGGATTTTTTTTTCTTTAGCAAACTAAAACACCTAAAGTCAGCGGAAAGTCAGAGGACAGGTGTGCTTTCGAGATAGGGAGAAGTCAAGTAATTAAGACTTGAACTGCTTAGCCCTGCAGTCACAGGGGAAATCTGAAGGGAATTAGGTTTGTAAACAGCTCTGCCTTGTTCTCATCTACAGTAAAAAGCTTTTATTGCAGCATGCTTTATATGTTCTATTATTTAGCACACAATCACTGCCTTTTGGTAGAGCTAACACTTCCCGGATCAAGTTTACCCATCTGCAGATAAAGGCTGCTAATTAACTGTCTGACAAAAGGCACAAGGAGTACAACCAGCACTACTTTTTTTGAGTTTCAAATGTGAAACCATCAGACTGTTTACAACTTTTATACTTTTTTGTTACCCTAACCAGAGAGATGAACACAACTGAGATTAAAGGAGAAAATCACGGCAGAAAGTTTACTGTGTGTCTTTCTTAGTAACCATTAGTCCTGGAATAGGATTTGTCATATTAAAAATAGCTAAATATTTCTTGTCAACATGGTCTGTGTCTTGCAAAGTATGATATAACTACTTTCACTGTAAATGTATGTGATTTTAAAAGAAAAAGGTCTAGATTGGTATTAGGAGCCCTGGATATGAATAAAAGTAGTTCAAGATGAATATTCCTGGGAATTTAATTTTGAGACTCTTATTTTGAAGTAAAGGCAGTACCTTTTAGTTGATTTGGCAAGAAAGGAAAAAAAAAGAAAGCAAAAATGATGAAAATATTTTTGTTTTACATGGTATTGTTGTTGATAACAAGCAGAGAAAGCAAAGTGTGAATGAAAAGTTGTAGAGATGTGGTCTCTGCTTTATTTGCACCTGAAATGCATGACTTTGTCTCTCTGTATGGAAGGAAGGAGTAGAGAAAGTATTCAAACATTTTCTTTAAAATAATTTGATTTAAAAATGTGTTTTAACATTCTTCAATGTAATCTTTAGAAAGCTACCTGGAAACTTTGTTTGATTTGGTAAAAGTCATGTCCGGCCTCTCAGGTCAACTCATCCAAGTTCACAAAAATCTCATCTGCCTCTCCATCATCTACTTTACCTCAATTTCTATGTGTTTGTCATTTACATCCATCCTAATGCAAATGCATAATTGTGATAAAAGAAGAAAATGTGTGATCTTCACAGCACCACAATGTCAATTTGGAAAGTGGAGATAAAGTTAAATAAAAAAAAAAAAAAGCCAGAAGCACATAAGATGCATTATAATACTTGAGATTAGAGGAATAAATATAGAAACAAGACAACACTGTACCAGGGGTAAAATGCAACAAGGACCTGGAAAAGCAAAGAAAAAAAATATTTTTTTTCCTCAGATCCTCACATGTAGGAGGAATGCCATAAAGGTGATTGATGCCAAAGTGAATCGGGATGTCAAGGCAAGACAGAAAGTAATACTTTAGAAAGCTGACTATACAAGTGAAACAAAATGTGAAAATAAGGAGAGAAAAAAAACAACTCTGAAAACTCTGAGTCATAGGCCATGTAGAAAAGTTATTCTCTTTGACTAATAAAAGAGCAAATTAGTCTGCAGTCTTTCCCAGAACACTTAAACAGGAAACTTCATTTACCACATGCTGCTAACCTTATGGAAGGAAAATTAGCCAGCCACTGACAACAGCATACTGATGATTACAAGATGACTACATGGCTCAAGTCAACACCTACAGGGACAACGTTAACGCAGCACAGGGCACTATTAATAGCAAACAGGCTTTCTGAAGAATGTCAACACGATATGTGAACACCAGCAAAATTGCATGAATTGACTAAACATTCAACCAGCGACATTTACAAAGGCCAAAACACACACCAACTTGTCCAATATACAGCCCCTCCCCCCTTAAAACTGCTGTCTATCAATGGTAGAAAAAAGCAGGAATATAAACAATAACTGTCCCTAAACGTAGAGCGAACCTTAAGGATGATTTTCCTTAAGGAAAGAACATAAGATCCTGGTAGAAATTAAAAATGGCAGATTTATGAAGAAGAGTACTCAGGACCTTGAAAGCCTCATTAAATAAAGAGAAACTGGTATTTAAGTGAAAAGGGAGAATGAAAGAGGCTAATATTCAGGTCAAAGGCGAAATTAAAAAGGATGAATTCATTTGAGCAAAGGAATATTTTTGTCTAACAGAATACAAAGTGGGGAGAAGCGTATTGGACTACTTAATCTTGAACAGAGGATGGGAAAATTGACTGATCAATGTTCCACGTCTTGTTCAGCCGCTACTCAGAGAACTGTTTAACAGGAGGATATAATCAAGGTGAAGAGAAATGTTTTTATTTAGCTAAAAGTTTCAAATTGGAATTCCTTAATGCATATACTCTTGCTATTTTTAAAGACGGATCGTTATATTTCTATTTAAATTATTGTTAATTGAAGATGCTATACCACGTAATTTAATGAATAATCTTATAGTTGGATATAAAAAGAAAACAGCCAGCTAGAAATATTTCATTTTATTCTATTTCCCTTCTATCTATTAAGAAGTTGTTTCTATGAATGAAGTTGAACTTTGCTTTTAATCAAGGCTCTGAAATAAGTGTGAGAATTGTCACATTTTTACTTCTTTCAGTATTTTTCATCTCTTCAGGCAATAATTGAAAAATACAGTTAAAATAACGTATGAGAGGATTACTGCTTCCCATGAGACACATCCCAGAATTGTTTCAACATTTCTTCACCATTCATAATGTGAAGACTTGATATAAAAGTTTCATGCTGAATTTGAGTTCCTCTCCTTTCAAATTTAAATAGGTTTGGTCTCAGTGTAGAAAGGAAAGGGGAGGTGGAGAGGAAGCTGCTTAAAGCAGAGCCCAGATGGTTCCCAGTTGAGGCCTCCTGCGAGCCAAGATGGCTCCCGCCGGAACACAAATGGGCTTTGGTAATCTCATAAATGCTAGGATTGTGTCGACACAGCGGACAGGAACCAGAAAAGGTGAAACGCACACACATATAAAAGCTATGCCAGCATGCATGTGTGCATGTGTTATTTGGTATAAATTAGGTTAAAACAGCCCATCTGACAATTTAATTCACTTTTTTTATATATATAAAAAGAAAGCTCCAAAAGGTGATAGCTCTTGCAAGAGTCTGTCATCATGCTAGAAATAAATAAGGTAGCAGCGTGGTGTTGACCTTTCATTTAGAAACTTCCCATGCAAGCTGACCCATTTGAGCTTTATAATTTGAGTTCATCCCTTAAGAGTCATTTTCTTAAATAAAATGAAATCCTAATGTATCTTGTATAAAATGACCATTATGCTGACTATTATAAGCAACCTTTGTGGCACATACTGCAGCTGCATGTACACAAGCTTTTTCTCTGAAATGGCATAAAGGAACCAAATTGGGTCATAATTATCTCCACCTTAAAACATCTTGTTGTATTCCCCTCATGACAACTTAGGAATGATAGAAATTAGTAATAAGAAAGAAAAATCAAATCGAGGAAAGGAACCATCTATTAACAGGCATTGAACCAAAGTGAAGTGTCGTCAATACAGTCTCAGGTAGTCCAATCTTTACTTACTCATTTTAAATCAGCTCTAAATGTAAAATAGGTGACAATTGATCAATCAATAGATCTATTTTCTTCAGGTGTTGTTGACTGGTAGCAAGAGGATAATTGAGTATTTGTGCCTTTTTTTGCCACTACAGTTTTCAAAAGCGATTTTATGTTCACCTTTAATAAAAAAAAAAAAAATTACTAGTTACAATGTGGACTAACCTTTATTTCTTTTGACCAATTTAGCCATCTTAAAGTGAAAAAAAAAAGTTTTTATAGAAACACGATTTAAATCATGGTACAAAGCCATTTAGCGGTCCAACATTACGATGTGTTTGGGGCATAATTTGTGTTTGAATTCTCAGATGAGGAAGAGAAAGACAGAAAGCGGGTTCTGGAGATTAATTGGTCAGCTAAAGCTTTCAATCATGACTGGCAGTGGCACCATCATAATTTACATGGGTTTTAGTACATGATTTAATTGCCAAGATCATGGTTATCATGAGAGAGATTTAAGTTTGCATGTGTCAAATTACTAGTTTGGGTCGTAAACATTTAAAAGGCCACCGTGTAGATAGAGGCAAATCCACCATTCGTTTTATTGCCAGCCAGTAAGAGAGCAAGAGAGAGAGAGGAAGAGAGAAGGAGGGGCTATGTATTTGTTACCTTGTGGATACAGTGTAAGGCCAATTTCCCAAGAATATGCTATTTTGTGGGGACTTACAGGTTTAGGTCATGTATATGCTAGAAAAGGGTAAGAGTCTGGGTTAGGCAGTACAGATGAACGTGAAATGAATGAAAGTCAATGCAAACTTCTGCAAGAATAGCAACACATGAATGAGCGAGCAAAGCAGCGAGTAAGTGTAAAGAAGTTTATGTGAGCCTTGTAGTCTGTAATGAGCAGATACAAGCAGTGAAGACCAGGAGAACAAACTGGCAGGTACAGACGTTTAGGAATGTCTTCATTCATTCTCATTAAGCAACAAGGCAGCAGCTCCTTTTCATGAATACCTTTTTTCCCCCCACTAAGCTGGGCACTCTCAGTTGTGTTTGCTGGTGCCTAAAAACATAAAACATCAATATTTGTGCTTTAAACTTGATGCTGCAACTCCTTGCAACAACGAGTAACACCGTCAGAATTATTTTACCATTCGAAGACCTCCTTATCTCTGTTTTGACCCTTAAAAAATATATATAAAAAGAAGAAAAAAAGGTCCTGCAGGCCTTTGCTCATTCAGTAGAAAATGCCACCTATAAAACCAGAGCTCTCTGAAGATGAACTGACTGATGATGAGCACCCGGTGTTTATTCACAGAAGCAAAAAGATCAAACCTCCTCCAAGCAACGAGCGAAGCTAAGCTTTTGATTTACATGCAAAGCAAGGATGGTTGGCACAATCAGATCATCTCAATCCCTTAAATCATTTTCAAAAGCTTCCCTTTTAACATAAGATAAACAATTTCAGAGTACGGTAAATTTAAGAGTGATACATTTTATATGAAGAGGACAGAGCCATCCTGATAACCTCATCAGATGTAGCTGATAGCTATAGCTAGCTTTGAATGGATATAGTCGTGGTGCAATGACCTCAAACCACAGAAAGTTAACCATGTGTCAACGTTCAATTTAATTTTGCACTTTGGCAGGCAGCAAATGTTGAATTGTCATTAACAGACTGGGGGTCTCTTTTTGAAGCAATCACAGTGTTTGCAACTAAAATTATTGAGATTGATATAATTGATTCAAGTTGATGTGGGACTAATGCAACAGCAAGAACAGTATTGTTCTAGACACTGAAAGGGCTATGTTCCTCTATAAATGGCAAGTAAACACTATGCCAATTAAACTGGCATATGATCAAGGACTTTAAAGAAAAAGCAAAGCCAAAATTAACTTTTTGCAGATAAATTGGGCCTTCTAACCAAAATTAATTCCATCGCCGACCCGTTTAGGTTGTCGATTGGCGACTGCAGTTGGATTTTCATACTGGTTACTAGCAGCACAGCTTGGTGGATGTCTATGTGAGCCCTGCATTAGGGTAGAAAAATATTTCATTAAGACGCGCCTCTTTTGGTGTGTCAAGAGTTGCAATTGTGAGCATTGATAACTAGCATTTTAATACCGGTACCCATTAAATAGATTTAGTCATATCAAATTCACTGTTCACTTTCCCTCAAACTGACTGCATCATCACTAATTCCTCTATGCTCACACTTGGTTGTGACCTTTAGTGACAAATCTCATAACAATTCATCTTAATGACCATTATGGTGGAAATTTCCTAAAAATCTGTCTGGTGGCAGGGTTATGGTGTGAAATCAATTTAATTAAACTTTAAACTTTAGGAATAATATGGAGTATTTTATTGATCTCAAAAAAGTGTAATACTTTAAAACCAATTAGTGTGTTTATTTTTCCATTATGATCAACATCCTTGTGAAGAAATGTTTGTGCTGGAAATGCAGATTGTTTTCCATCCACAAAATGCAGTAATTCCAAAATTCTAAATCTAGTAGTACTTGAAAATTTATTTTTTCTTATTAGAGATAATTAATCAAAGGCCAACTGTGCACTGCATCAAACTGTCAAAAGCAACAGCTGTACGTGTACAGCAAATTATTAGACAATTACTGCAAGGTGATAAATGCAGTGTGAAGAAGTTGCTTAGAGCTATGACAGCTATGTGAAAGGGAACTTCCTTAGCTCCAAAGTGATCCTATGTGTTTCTGCAAGTGAGTGTGTGTTATTAACAATGCAATATGCATGAGACTCTATGTCTGATACAATAGGATTGTTGTGTTTGCGAAGCAGAACCAGGGGTAGCATGGTGAGTTGTGCTCTTTGAGTGTTGCTCAACACCAATTGATTTCAAAGAAAAAGCCCAACACAGCTCATGATGATATACAAGAAATCCTTCCACAGTAAATTATAAGCACTAGTGCTCATAACAAAAGATTCATAAGTGTTGAGCTGCTAATGAGGTGTGGTGGCATGTAAAAGATTACAAATGAGCGTATGGACACAAATGTAAAATTTCATAGTAACTGTAAATGATTTTGAAGTAAAAGGAATTATAGAACGCCGAGGCAACATACTGCCCTGTGACAGTTTGCCATGAAACAGCTAAATGTGTAAGTATGTTACTGTGATCGAACAATGAGTGGGGGAAAGGGCATTTGGTTCCAGGAGTAATCTATAAATATAGATCACCTTTACAAAAAAAGAATAGTCAGCCAAAGAGGGAAAGAGAGGAAAATAAATTAATGAATTAAACCCCTATTGATTTCTGAATGGCACAGATCAGGCAGGGATGTAAAATGTGTGTTAATGGAGCCTGTAATTTAAAAAAAAAAAAAAAAAACTTCAAATGGAAAGATGGGAAGAGCAAAACTGAACCAGGTGGCCCACTGTCCAACTGCTTAGCATGGAATAAAAAAAAAAAGAGAATTTATCTTAGTGTAGTAAATATACACAGAACAGGAAAGACTACACAGTAGTTGACTTGGATTATTGCATCTGCAGTGCAAGTGCAATAATCCAAGTCAAGCTAAGCTACTGGAACCAGAATTTCCCTGAAGGTGTAATCCCAAGGGATAAATAAGTCGAGTCCAACTCCAAAACAAAGACAATTATCCATTCACTTATTTTTAAAAACTGTAATGTTTTTGCTAAGAGAGTCCTTTGTCTACTTTTTGAAGTAACTAGTCAATTTCTAACAGCAATTATGATGCCACAGAGTAGATTAACTTTTTTCCCCCAATTTGCAAACTCTTACTTGTGATTCAGTAGAATAAATACTTAACTATATGAAAGTGATGAAGCAGTTTCTACAAAAGAAAAATACTAAACTGCTAGACTGGCGAAAAAAAGGATTTTCCTTTTTAATTGTGTATGGATAGGATTTAATTTTGCAGGACACTGCTGTTCAGAATGCTCACCTGAGAGAAAGTGGGTTTCATTCTCGCTGACAAGACAATGTGTAGGCAGAGTGGCAGGTTTAAGACCAATCATCCACCCAATCACATTGATGGCTTGTGCAGAAACCTCAGTAGATAAATCAAGAAAAAAATAAACTAGTTACAGATATTATAACCAAACCAAATATTTAGATTTACACCGCTTTAAGCTTTAAGCTGTGAAGAACAGGGTGGGGGGAGTGGGGACTGTTCCTATGTCATTTGCTCTTTTTAAATGTTTTTACAATCAAAATTAGCAGGCCTGACATTGTTGCTAAAACACACATATGACAGATAGGAACAGGTGTATGCATATCTACCCATGTGTGGACTCTCCTTGAGTGATCAATGTGACTCAGGAGGTCCCATGCATCACTGTCAAGTGCAGTCTGCTGTCTGTCGGGGACAGGGAATGGAAAAGTCAAACGGCTTCTGAAATGGCAAAGGCCATTAACGGTCAGGAAAGCAAGCATGATTCCCACCATTAAACCTGCTTGATGACCATTAATGAGATTTGCTTTCATCAATAGATAATTGATGTTTGCCCTGCATCATTATTCTGACTAAACAGATGAGTACACCCAGGTTTGTACTGATGGCAAGGGGGCAGAAAGAATATATGGTGGGCGGAAAAAAACAAAACAAATATTTAGTTGAATTACCTGTTGTCTTTGTTTTCTGACTTTTGTGGCCTTTAAAACAATTACCAAACAGTTACCCTGAATGTGTCTAGCTTTTAAAAAAGCCTGGCAAGGAAATATGGAGGAAAACTGTTTTGAGACATTTAAGGCACTTACAAATCAGTCGTACAAGTGTAAAACCATTCTATTTTCTCAGCTACGGTGGATCAATTCCCGAATTGTATTTTGTAACAATAAGTGTGAAATTTACTGTAAAATTAAAAACCAAAACCATATTTATTTTCACCTGGGAAAGAAATATTATTCCCTATAAACAATCAGTCCTCTCCATCAACAATGTCTTCATTAAGTTTTACTTCTTTCAAACCTAGAGGTATGGTGCAGGACTATTTTGGTGCAGTGTGTAGGCCATGTTTACTTCTTGGTTTTCATATGAGAAGTTACTAAGTTACCAAAACAGATTAATAAGTAATCATTAATTTAGCTTTGCGACATCCTTGTCTTTGACCAGCATGACATCCTTTGAGTTTGGTGGGTTGTAACATTTGAAACACTAGCTGTCATTATAACCTATTGCCCCTTTAAAGACCAGGTGGCATTTTTTTCTCATCAATGTCCCGACTACAAAAATAAAAGCCAGGTTTAAGGGTATGGAACTTTTTTGTCTTAAGCAGGGCCAACTCTTGTAGGTTGCCCTCCAAATAACTCACAGCTGGCTACCAAACTAAAGCAATAAATTATAAAAAGTTTTCCTGCTGGAAGGATCAAGCTGATAGCACCGGGCATTTTAAGTGGGCTACTGTCAAAATAAATTTGTTCTTTTGCTAGTGGCATGAAATGTAAAACAACTAAATGACTGTGCATTCTTTTATTTTCAAACGGGTATCTGTTGAGCCTCATGGAACTATACTCTATATAAGAGACATCAAACTCTCTAAGCTTGTAAAATTAACTTTCCTATGCATGTTTTATTCAGTCACTGCAGAACGTTTCTAACTAATCCAAGTTACAGCAGCTCTGTCGCTGTAGTCTATGGATAGCCCTAACACAGAGAAAAGGTCAGTGACACTGAAATGCAAGACCTCTTGCAATGTAATGATGACCGACAAGATTCCACATCGGTCTGTCTCTCTCTATCTGGCCTTTGTAATGAATCAATAGTGTTGTCAGGTAGGTTGATCCTTAAACTAACACAATGCACCTTGCTGGCTTTTATACTTGAGCAAATTGCCTGGTTGCTTTTAATCCCCTGCTCTCCCCAGGGTTTCTACAATACTTGTCCTGGAAAGATTAATACTTTCTCTGACTAAAATGATCTTTTGGCAGCAAATTTCAAATTTAGGCGTAGATACATACAAGTTACAATTAATTTACTGGAGACATTTCTTTGAAAACTGTACTTACTTCAGATTTTAACTTAAAGACAAAAAAACTGCTACATCCCCCATTAAAAGCACAAATTTTAAAACATTTACATCATAAACACTACCTTTTATATATCTATATGAAACCTCAGTTTACTCTTGCACACCTTCCTTACTACCAGCAGGATTGCCAACATGATGGCAAATGAACAAGTCTGGCAAGGATAGCGGAGGCTGAGCACCAGCTAGAATCCCTTTACCTTCTGATTCACCATAAACCATCCTCTGTCTGTGCCACATCTTCAAATGAGTTTAAAGGAGCTAGGAAGAGCAATTGTTAAAGAATACACATGCATGTACTGTTTTTTTAAATGCTAATGGATGACCAAGCAAAAACCCCAAAACCAACAAGCCTACCCAAGTATATCTGTATTGCCTCGAATAGGTTGTGTGCTGCATAATACGCTGCAATTCTGGGGTCAAGTATAACATTTTGTACTTTGTTGAGTAATAAAGTACAACAAAGTGGTGAGAACATGAAGACAGATGTGTAACTAAGCCAGTGTCTGAATGATTCCTTTCACAAAGAGGATGAAAAAGTGTCGAAAACTTAGACAGCAAACCATTAGTCCGCCAACTCATTCTTTTTTACACCCAAAACCCTCTCCAAGAAGCTCCCAGAAGTTCTTAGCAGTAACCAACCAAATTGGCAGCCCCATAGTTCAAATTTAAACCACCACACTTAACTTTCTCCAAGCTTGTTCTGATTGTACAACATGGCACCCACAAATAAGCAGGGTAGGCCATAATTAGCAGAAGCAAGCATGATGGACAACACAAATAACCATGCTGGAACACAACGCCTTGAATAGCTTCAGAATTTAACAAAACCTCAAGGCACATAATTTTCTTCATGAACTTGACCTACTCAAAACATTAAAGATATTGTGTCAGTCCTACTGCAGAAAAGAGATAATAAAGATGGGTTGAGAGAAATGGCTAACAGAATAGATGAAGAAAAAGTAGGCTGGCAGTTAGAAGTCAATGGACGGTTGGACAGTGGACAAATAGATAGATTGATGGACAGGTGGATGGTTGGGCAATGGACAGATGGCTGTGGGATGGATGGACAGATAGATGGTCATGGGATGGATAAATGAGAAAATTAAAGATGGGTGAAAAAGGGGGATAAACAGGTGGATAGATGAATTTATGAATAAATGACATGATGGCAGTTGGGTGGACAAATGGCAGAAGAAAGGCATAGATAAATTAACACTTACAAAAAGAAACAGATGAACAGACAAAAAGGTTGAATGAAGGACAGATGGAGAAACTGACAGAGGAATGAATAAATTCAACATTCAGACAAAGGAAACAGGTAACTTCAGCAACTGGCATATTGTCCACTCTAATCTGGATATGGAAATGACTCCAGAATCAATATTTCCCAGAATCCATTGAGATCTGACAGATAACCGTTTTCACATGGACCGGTAAGAGGGAGCTTTTAAAATTTATTTTAAAGTAGTTTGAAAATGAGTTCAAACATTTAAAAAAAATCATAAGTCAGCAAACCTAATCAACCTAAACCTATTAAATTGGTTTATAGATTCCTTGTTATTCAGATGGAGCAAATGCTAAGACTTCACAGAGCAAAGCAAGAGCAGAGGCTGCACAATGGCCCCAACATCCTGGTTATTAAAATCAATAACAGCAATAACTACAATGAATCTCATTTTTAAGAGAGGGATGACATAGTGTACTGATCGATAAATATTGAGCTACATTTGTATTATTACCAATATCATATAATTCCCTCTTAACTGGATGGTGTAGTGGTCCAGGTTGTGAAAGAGAAATTGAAGTGTACATATCTGGTTGCTGCCTTACAAATCACAACAATGTATAACACTTTAAATAATGAAAAGAGTTGAAAACAGTGGTGTAGAAGCACCATCATTTAATTTATAAGTATTTGGCACTTAGTTCCCAGGGGTACATTGTATTCCAGGAAAAGCCATTTAGCTTCCTTGAAGCCTTCAGGGAGCTGTAAACCCATAAGGAGAGGCAAAAGTCCAGATCTTCAAAATTGCTGCCTAAAGGAGTAAAACTCTGTGGGAAAAGTCAAGCCACATTGAGCACATAAAGGAGAGGTCAAAATTATTGGAGAGGGCATTAAGCTACATAGCCGTGCAAAATGACAGTACTGCTTTCCAACAGATCCATTTACACGTCCAAGTGCAGAACCAATAGAGTTTGGTCATTATCTTGCAATCAATGAGCAGCGCAGCAACAGAGACACAAGGGAAGTGGAATTGACAGTGGCATGTTTTTACAACTAATTTTGAGAGCTAATAAAATGGAAGATCATCCATTGCCTGAAATGAGGAGACTGCAGTTTAAGTGGTGTTATGTTTTAGATGGGCTGTGGAATACCAAGTATAGTACACAGAAGAGGGGTAATCTCTACTAAATCCATTACTAGTAGCTGAAATACTGAACACTCCCCTCCATCTTTGACAAACACTTAAAAAAAGGCTAGGATTGGTTGACTGGCTATTGAACTTTAGCAAAACAGATTAATTTGGGCAATGAAGATTTTTTTAACAGCAATGCAATTTTACATTTTAGAGATTTCCACTACGAATCAATGCGGGAATTGAAAATGTCCAAAGTAGGTCCAAGTCCAAAGCACAACACTTTGAATCAGATAATAAAAAAATCAGCCTTTGTTTAGATTCTCAGCATGTTTTTTAAGCAATTTGTTTGTCATGCCAATGTATTTTAAACTACTTGGACAATCCTTACTATTTTGCATGAAATATATACAGAAATATACATGTGCATGTAATTTTTTGTTTCCCTTTAATTAGAATATTTTTTTCAAATCTCTCATTTAGAAGCCTCGCAAAAACCAAACAGCTGTTTCTGTAGACTACTTACTGCAACTTCATGAATTAAAATTGTTATATAATTTAGCAATTACAAATGTAATTGTTTCTGCAAAGACTCAGCATATTCTCAGATTAAATAGCACTGAATATAAAGTATAACAATGGTTACTTCAGAACTGTTACAACAGCTGTAGTAGAAAATAACATTTTTAGGCAACTGGACAACCGAAGATACAGCTTTATGAAAAATGTGCAATTTATTGTTTTTGATTGTGTAGTATTCCTACTTCAATTTCACCAATAATGCATGACAGTAAAAAGTTGATCTTTCAGACATTGTGTTAAACTGTACAAGTCTTGAACAGCACTCTAAAAAACATTTTTACCCTCTAAGATTTTCTCCGCGGCTCTATGACCTCTGGGAGAAAAGATCGCAAGGAAATGTGAGGGAGGGCATAGGACATCATCATTCTTCTCAACCTCCTTTTCTATCAGCTTTCACTAGTTGACACGCCAAATGGCTTCGCCAGCTTGCGTCACTCAGAAAGCCATTTCTGTCCTTCCAGACCCTAGCTGTGGTGACAAAGAGCAAGAACGAGAAAAAAGGAGAGGAAAAGCGGAGACAGATGCATTTTTCAACATGGCTTTTTGTCAATTTCTGGGTGCCTGTCAAAACTACATGCCATGCACAGCTGTAAGGCTGGTTGAAGAGGTGTTTTTAAGTAGAGGTTGAAGTTTGAGAGCAAGAGAAGTGGTGGATTGGAGCTACTGAAGAGCTACTCCACGTTGCTGTAAAGTATTGGTACCAAAAAAGCCTCGTCATAATAGTCAGGCGGCTGCCAAGGGATTGACAGAAGGCTAAATCTACCTGCCTTTATATTAGCTCGACTTTTATTTTCCAAAACTGCAAGATAAAACAATAGGCCCAGTTTAAGTACACATTTCTCTTTAAGACACTTGTGTGGGCGCTTAGCGAGGACATTTAGCCAACTGATATTAATGTCTCCAGCCAACAGGTAGTGAGAGATTATATAACGAAAAATGCTTTAAACCTCATTCAGCGTCAAGCGGGGTAAAAAGCTCCAGAGACAAATCAGTATATTGTCATGGTTCACTTCTGATAATCAGATTCAACCCTGGTTCACACAAAATCACATTCAAATGGCCTGTGATGATCAAATGAGCTGGGATTTACAGTAGGTTAATGTATATGTGATTGTTTATGAGAAAGCTCTAATGGGAGAGTGGTTAAATATAACCATTTCAACTAATGGGCTATGGGTTTAGTCTGACGCAAGACTAAGATATGATGATTCATGGTCATATTTCATTTCTGCTTATTTTTATCCTCATTCTGACACATTTGACCCCCGACTGTCACAGTAATTAGGAGAAGCCAAATAAATGAGAATACAGCTAACTGAAACCTACCAACAGGCTGACCCTTATTAACAGCTTTATTGAAAGGGAGCTCTGCTAGAATGGAAAGTTTGATCAGAATATACCAGCTCCTCCTCATTATTGTATTTATTTTAGTTATAAATGCAATGCTGCTGGTATACTTTTGTTATTTTATCTCAACATTTAGGGATCAATCAAAAGGTTACTTAGAATCCCAACATTTCTAACCAAGAACAAAAAAAAAAAACACTTCCCCTCCCTTTTTTTTTTTAAAGATGTTGGATGTTTCTTTGAGATATAAATCACTGCCATCTGGATACATTTCGGTATTAGCATTCAACAGCTGATATAAGCCCCATTTACACTACCCTTTTGAAACCTTGCAGAGAACGGTCAGAGCACGGTAACAGAGATAACTGCTGAGTGTAAATGGAATGCAAAATGAACTGGACCGTGCCAGACAACCAAATCGTGCTAAATCTAGTACTAGTTCTACAGTAGGACTCTGCAAGGTTTAGTTGTGGCTCAGTTCTCCGATAACAAAGACCACATGAGCAGCTTGTTCAATTTGCAATTTGCAGATCTCTTCCACTATTCAAAACATGAACGTCTTCTCAGCCTATTAACAATAAATGGCATCAAAAGACTGTGGTGCAACCTGCAATGATGCCGAGACCCAGGCTCTCGTTGAAATTGGGGTGGAGGAAACTAAGTTCCTGAATGTTATGCGTGCAGCCATGTTTGTTTGCCTAATTCCCACCTTAAGAGCTTTAGAATCGTGGACAGCTGATAGAAGGCAATGAACAGTGCTAGCGTGATGAGTAGTGGGCAGTGTAAGTGGGGCAATAAAGTGCAATAAAGACTAGGCAATGAATGGAGCCCTATGGCATGATTTGTACTCAATGCATTTTTATCTGAACAATATATAGTAAAATGTAAAGGTAAAGAAGAAATTAGTAGCTACTCGATGCAGCAGCAAACTGATGGCAGAAATGCCTAAATATAAAAATGTTGAAAAAATGTTGCTAGTTTATGCCATATTGCAGAAACCAGTTAGAGACCCCAATTCAGCACAGGAAAAGGGCTTAGAGCCAGGAAAAGAAAAAATTAAATTTTATTTGGCTTTGAGTCAATGTAAGGCCCTGCAGAACCTAAATGGTCATCTATGAGAGAAATTTGAATTGATCAATTCCTCAACATTTAGGTAGATTTTGTTGCATTTAATTTTTTTCTTTAGATCTCCTCATTGCTTAGACTAAGGAATGTTTCAGAGCTTAGAAACAACCTTTCACTTCAGCTTTACAGTTAAAGGGCACTTAATGACCGTGACTCTTCTAAATAAAGGCGTGTTTGTGCAGAATCCATTTGTCCATTAACAATTTGCAATCAATTTCTCAATGGCATCTTGGGAAACAGTTAAGCATTCATGCAACTTTCAGTAATCCTCAGATACCCATCTGTTCGGAAATGACTATGACCTCAAGAAAGAAAGATGCTGATCACAATTGTTTCCTAAAGGAAAAATTCAAAGCTGTGAGTGTTAGAGACTTATTAACTTGAAGTTTTCAGGTGCACAGCTCAGTAGCTCAAAACCAAAAAGCTCAAAATGTAAGGAAGTCTAATGCAGCTGT
Source organism: Cyprinodon variegatus (assembly GCF_000732505.1). Classification (NCBI taxonomy): domain Eukaryota; kingdom Metazoa; phylum Chordata; class Actinopteri; order Cyprinodontiformes; family Cyprinodontidae; genus Cyprinodon; species Cyprinodon variegatus. The sequence continues at coordinate 144,348 of NW_015150592.1, forward strand.
ACTACCTCAACGCACTATTAGTCTCTGTAGTAAAAACTCTGATTTGGGCAAAATCCCTATATCTGAATATCTTTTGGCTGCAAGTAAGAAACTTTTGATTTGCAAATTGTTAGACTTACTACTTTTAAAAGGAAAATAAAGTTTCTATGGAGATAAAAAAAAAAGGTAAGTTCAAAAACTATTTTGCAAAGAAAATAAAACTGAAAAACCTTTTTAAAACTGAATAAAGATTTGAAAAAGAACATGGAATACAATGTAGCATAAAACAAATCTCAATTTCAAGAGTTTTTTTGTTTTTTTTTTTCAGTTTTGGATTTACCTTTTTAGTTTCAAATTACTGACTCCTCAGCATAGGAGTAGGCCTTGAAGCAGATGGGTTTGAAATTATGGCTGACAGCTTGGGTGCCTGGACAAAATATCCCCTGCTGTTGTATTCAGGAACCTCAGGAAATAGAAATGTTTTTAACATACTGATATTCTATGTTGTGACTGGCCTTGAAAAACAAACCTGCTTCACTGATAAGCTGTTTACGTTAGCACACAACACAAAGCATTTCAGTCTGCGTTGGACATTTCTGCTCCTAATGTAAAGCAAGGATCAGGGTTTTAAAGGGGGAACCTATTACGTAAAAATTATTTTATCTGTTGTTGAACTTTAATTGAAGTCTATTGTATGAAAAATAAGTCCAAGAGACTTTTTTTTTTTATTCCACCTAATTAATAACAATAACTAAATGTTTTGTTGGTGTCTGGATACTAAAAATGACAAGCATGCACTTATTTTTTTGTTTGGCTTTTTCCCCATAACAATTCATTGGACACTTCTAGTGATAGTCACCTGCGGGTTAATTTTGTGTCCTTGGCCATTAACGCAGCAGCTTGACATTGACATTTGAAAAGTAGCAAGAAAAGTTGAGCCAAAAAATTTGATTTAAAAAAACAGAACCAAAAACTGAATTGAGCATCAAGACCTACTGTGTGAACATTACCTAATTTTCTGTTCAGACAGCACCCTCTGCATCATCACTGGGTTTTTGCAGGAGATTAACCCTTCAGCTTCTTGGTCAAAGACGTACATTTGTTCATATGTCCATCAATTTGGAGCCATGTGTATAGGTAGCTATAGCTTATTGGCAAAAAAGTGACAGAACCTTAAAATCGCAGGTTCTGAAAGGAGCTCAATAGGCAGAATTGAGGAGGTGAGATCTCATTAGCTGAGAATGATATCTAACTGATGTTTTCTATAACCCATTAACCGATTATGAATATTTATAACAAAGTAAAACAAACCCCAGTTTTTTTTATTTAATATTAGCATTGTTTTTGCAGTATTGAAATTATTTAGTTAATATAATAATGGTTGTGGGTGCTCTGACTTTTTAGGTCAGAACTCCAACTTTTTTGTAGATTTTATTTGATTCTTGAAACACATTTTTAACATTCAAGTATGATTTGAATGCATTGTAAAGCTTTGACAAAGAGCCACAGCCCCATTTAAACATTCCTGAACAAATGGGCTGAAGTAGCTCCTAAGATGTCATCTAGTTCTGCAGAGATTTTGTAGTGAGTCATTCATTAGATTCTAGTGTCAAAATAATGCAACTTATTATAAGACGCCAGTTCATATCAAGGTTGGAAGGTCCTGATTTATCAAGAATGACAGAAGATTATGAACAACAAAGACCAGGAGAAACACAGATAGACACTCTGACTCATTAAATAAAAAAGTAAACTGCAAACTTGCTTCAATACTACAGTGTGACGGCATCAACTTTAATCAATGTCATTTGTTGTCGATATCAAAACTCCTTCCACATCTTTCTTAAATTGGGTTTGCTCATAAGCTGTTATTGTAAAGTCACTTTAGATTTAAAAATAAGGCGTAGTGAAATAAAGGGATAAGTTTCTAGTCAAAATTATGATTTTCATCAGGATGTCAAGCAAGGCAGTTTAATGAAAGTGAAATCAATGTCTGCCTAGGGAAATTACCACTGTTCATCCATGTGTCAAGTCAGTCCTCTGTGCACTGGGTGTGCATGTGCAGCGAGGGGGTTTTATTGAAAAAATAACTGGGCCACACACCAATAAACACAACTAGGGTGCAAGTGACCTAGACTGATGCTATCAGTCAAGGGACTGACAGGCTACAGGGTAAGAGCAGTAGTATTTGGGGTAGAAGGCAATGGCCTGTGAGCGACATGGATCTATTTGTGTTGCAATGAATGATCCCAGATCTGCATAAGCAAACAGAAAGGTGTGACCTTTAGCATAAAAAATACTTCTCACTAATTTCTTATGGATATTTATTCTTTTTGACATGAAAAGGCAGCTTTCATACCGCAAGTTCTTTAAAGCCATCTATCCTAGAAAATGAAAACTGTTTTCGGATCATAAAATCGTCTGTAAAAAAAAACAAAAAAAAAAACAACAAATCTAAGCAGATCAGCACACTACTGGGAAACCAGGGTATTAAAACTGCAGTCGATCAACTTTTTAAACGTTCAGCTCAGCAAATGTAAGCAGAAAGTGCAAGCTTTTAAACGAGCCTTGCCTGTGTGATGCCGTGCAGATGTTCCAGCGATCATTACATAGTTATCATTAGATGTAAAAGTATGTCAGCTTACCGCACGTGCACCGACACACAGGGCCTGCCATGTCAGCCGGATGTCTGCCTACCAGTCACTAATTTCCTTTTTTCTTTTTTTACTCGTGCTCAGAGAAGGCCAACCATACCCCTTTTTAATCCCCCTAAGCTATGTAGAAGTGCTAACATGCGGAAAGGGATTAACAGCAAAATAAGGCTGCATGCGCATGTGTCTCAAATATGCCTGCATTGGCAAGATTTCACACAACAGCTAGATGTGGAAAATAATCACTTTTAAGTGTGGGCTCAGTGTTTGGTCGGGTTTGTAGTCAAAATCTCAATGGATTCCCTAATTGAGAGGAATTCATTTCAGAGCATTTCAAAAGTACTGGATTGTTGTTGCAGAGGAGTTAAACATTTGGGAAACAAACATTTTTTTTTTTCTTTAAGTCAAAAAAAAAAAAAAAACTGGAGTGTTTCAACCCACACCTTTTATCACTGACGCCTTTTCCTCATGGGTTCACCTACACAAACACATGTTGCCATGCGTAGGGTTGCTTTGGAGAACTCTATCAACATTCTACACTTCTCTGTCCTTAGCGACTGTAAGCAGGCTGTGTGGGAGGACCAGCGCTGATAGAATGGCCTGTTGTGTTATTGACTTCAATTTAGAAAGTGCTGCCTGCTGCTGTTTTGACCCCTCCTTTCATAGCTGGGACCCTGCTGGTCTCCAGCCACATTCTACCTCCGGGGGAAATCCCTGATTGCATTTCTACAGAAAACGCATAAGCAAGGTCGAAGGGGCCAGAATTCAGAGGGCGCAGTGTGTGGCACATGGTGGAGCAAAACGGTTGGGGTGTTCCCTTTCTTCCCTTTGATCCATTTCCTTCCTCTTAAGGTTTTTTTCTAACATACCTCGACTCTAGGCTTTTTAATGTCTTAACAGAAATGTCAATGTCCACTGAGGTACCCATCTCTCTCCACTCTCTGTCTTCAGCCCTCCCCTTCCTGCTTTGTCTACTACCTGCTTGGCTCAACAGCTGGTCAAAGTATTGCTTGATAGTGCAGGTACAGCAGATTGGAAATGTTGATGCATCACAGGCTGGACTCAGATAAGACACACCTAGCTAGCTTTCCTTAACCTCATATACAAGAAAAATGTAAGAAAAAGAGCTGCAGAAACTTGGGAAATTGCAAAGAAAATTTGATCAAAGCAATGGAAAAAGCAGACAAACAAGCATTGGCTACCCTTGTTTGTCTGTATTTGAAAGTTCGTTACAAACAATGATCTTTGAGCTCTATAAAGTATTCTTTGGTTGCTTTGCTTTTCCTTTGTGATCATACTGACAATTAGATCAGGGGTGATATCAGCAATCATCAGCTTCACATTCCTGCCAGAAGAAGGCATGGCTGGTACTGAATGAGATCAAAGAGAAGAGGATAAAGAGGAAGGCATAGAGGGGGGAAAAATAATTTAACTTTGCTTACAAGGAACACAAACCAAGACTTAGTAGATTCCTTATTTCTTGCAACGTTTTAACTAATGGGAATAAAATGTTAGACAAGACATATTTTGATTTCTCTAAATGACTTCAAACCATTTGTGTTCAAATTGGTCACAATACACAAAGTTTACAGAGAATAGTTTCTTCTATTCAATCAGCAAGATTTAAAATGCATGTCGTATTTTACGGTACCAGCTGTAGTCTGTTTAGATTGATTATGGTCAAGAGATTACATAGCGATTCAAAAAAACTATACAGTTTGTGTAACCCAACTTTTCCACACTGTAGTGATTATTTGGTATTCACAATAAGATTCTTATTTCTCTTGAATATCAGTTAATGCCATATTGACTAACATAGTAATGTTAAAGAAATATTAGATTGCACAGCAGATAAATTGTGTGGCCTGGAAAATGAAAAGGTAATTAAAAAAGGTTCTACAAAATGTTATCTGTATTTAGAAAACTGAAACAGAAAAAAGGAAAGAATCAATTAAACCTTTGCACCCTTTTTCCACCTGGATCCCCAATCAAAAATATCTGCGACAAGCTCACTGCGACACACTGCTGCGGGATTATAACCAGCCTTAAACACCAATCTAGATTTTGCTGAAGGGCTTTTCCTGGTTTCTTTAACATCACTTTTTTTATCCCAACAACATGGTGCCTCTGGTTACCCAAGGACATCAAGGTCATTGGGGAAAAACTGGAGACCAAAGGCAGACAAGCCTCTTCTAAAAATACTAAAACTCAGCAGTGAACTACATCTTAAAATAGTTTTTAATCAATTTCTCATTTTAAACAAAATTGGATTCATTTAGCTTTGATAATTACAACTGCAAAAAACAATCATGGAGGAAATTTAAATGAACCTGTCTCTTCTGTTACATATCAGTACCAGTAATCATTTGTTTAACTGTATCCTTAAAGTAGTTTGCCATTTTAACAAGTTAGGCAACTCCTACTTTACACCATCACCACGTGTTTCCTAAGAGGGAACAATTACTCCAAAGAAATTACAATAGTGTTTGGTAAGGCTTCCATATATGGATAACTTTTTTTTTTTTTTTATACCAATTGGAATCATGCACTAAATATGACTGGATCAGCTAACAATGAATGGATGCAACTGATGTTAAATCTGTATGATTGGATTTATTAGACTGATTTAATTCTATATATTTCTAGAAATGAGCCAGTGTTTCTTGTAAAATGCCAAAGGATGTCATCTGTGTTGATCTGGAGCTATATTAAAGACTGAATAGAACTGATTTGGTTTACACTGAATGTGCCGACTGGGTCAACAGTGCTAACCTTGTTATATCTGTCCTCTGCTTTCCACTAACAGCACTAGGGGCTAATCCCCACTCTGGCAGCCATTATGAACACAGCTCATCATAATGAAGCCCATTAGTCTCAAGACAATGGCTGCTAGCTTAGCTCAAAGGTTGAATAAAGCAGGGTAAAGGGTGGAAAAGGAGCAAAAAGGGTTCATCTTTTGTGTGCCTTTTGTTGCCATAAGCTGACATTTCCCTCATTTGAGAGGAAGCACTCAAGTCACACGTGTATGTATTTATACAGGATGAGGGAGCTAACGATGTGAAAAAAAGGCTTTAAAGCAGAAGCTAATAAAAGAAACATGACAAGAGTGGGAAAAGGGGTTAATAAGGAAAGAAAAATGGACTATATTAAAGCTGGTATTTCCTTTGGCAAGTACATAAAATGTAAATGCCGGCAGGTGAACAAGAACCTTTTCACTCATGGATATGTTCAGGGATCAATTTCAATAACCTATATTCCTCTGATTAAGGAAAATAAGAACATTTTAAGACTTTCAGAATGTTTAAGAAATATTGCTCAGTAATACTTTTATGGGTTACATTAAAATAAGTTATTTGTAAATCGGTGTAGCTAAAGACCTTTGCACCTCATAGCCTTTTCTGACACATCTAGAGGTCACTGAGCACATTCAGGGTGCTGAAATGTTGAGGTACTTTCATTCACATTTTTTTTACTAGATTAAAAGCCTAATGAAAAGTAAAGCTTAACCTGCTTAATCTCAACGTTCGGAGGAAATCTGTCTCCTAACTGCATTATTTGAAAAGATAATACCATGTTCCATGTGCAGTGCTGCAGAAATTTATCAGTATAAGTATGTGGAGAGTGAAGGCCAGACAAGGTCGAATCAAACTGATGAGACAGTAAAGGTATCAGGATAAAACACAAACTCATCCAACTTTGCCAGATGGAGGCCACTAATACACCATATTGTTTAATATAATCTTTGCAGTATTAGATTTGTTGTGGTGTGCGTGTCAGGTACAAAAAAAAAAAAAAAAAAAAAATCTCCAGCCAAGCAGTTTAAACTTTTCCCGTTAACTGATGTGTCTGCGCATATGAGGTGCATGTGATCTCGAAGAAAAATCTAGGAAAAACCATTATGAGCACTAGAAAAAAATAAAACTGTCCTTTCTGTTCCGAGGCCAGAGGTTATATTTTAAATGCACAGCTGGACATTCAAAACTTTAAAGCTCTTTAAAAATACAGTCCTTTAGGTTTTGGGAACTCTAAATCTTATGGAATTGAATTCCTCCAGTTAAACTGCTGAACCCTTTTAGCATAATGCTTGGTGACCTGCTAAAATGTGTAATTTCACACTAACTGCAAGTCGAGCTCTTAATGTGCTTCTTTTAACCTCTAAAATGTTTCTCTCTTGCATATTCATGGACTTAAAATCTAAATAATCAATTCTTTATTGTCATAATATTTATTTCCATCAATACTTTCATTTTAATTTCGTCTGTTATTGCTGTAAAAAGCCGCTCTAACTATTCATCCAAAACGAACTTTCTATATAAACATGCAAGTGCACGCTAATAGACAAGCTGCTGACCTACATGTGACTGGCTGCAGCCCAGTTTTGCTGGCTCTCACCCCAGGGAACAGTTTCTGTACTGACTGCATATACCCTTTGCATATGCTGGTGGACAGGCCACATCGAAGTAGGTCGTTTAGAACCCCCAAGAACACTTAGTACTGTGCAGTATGACTGGTGCAAGGGTTGGCCTCATGGAGCCTTAGGTGATGCAAAGAGGGCAGGGTCGAACAGCGGGTGGCGTGACAGCCCGATTTCCCCCATCTCTGACACAAAGCTAAAAGATGATTCAGGCTAGCGTAACTTTTGTTAAATATATCTCACAATGAACATATGGACAAACTTTTTGAACTAGATGCTACAGACTGTTCTTAACTTTAACAAATTGTATTGCAAGAAATACTTCGTCCAAGTTGTTTGCAAAAAAAATGATTTAATTTATTGGGGAAAAAAAGGGAACAAGAAAACAAATCTATTGAATCTATGATGTTCAAATGTTTGTTTGGTATTAGTATTTGGAGAAGGTCAGAGTGGCAAGATCTGTGTGTGGTTTGCATAAACAGAAAATACAAAAAAGGGAGGGGGTTAAATGGAAGGAAAGATAAAGCGAAGGTACAGTTCAAGATTGTGTAGCGTTTGTGCTTGCTTAATGGTTTAAATTTAAGAGTTTGTTTCACCTGTTCATCAGTAAAAGGTAAAACCTATTACTAACGCTAATTTTTATAAATTTCCTACCCTAAAAGGAGCCTAATATTATCTTGAGCATCCACCAAAAAAATCTCAGCAATCTAATACTTCATTAATCATATATGATGCATCCGTGTCAATCTTCAGAGACAAACTCTTTACTGACCTCTAATATGTGCAGAAAGAATGGATCCAAACATTGTATAGAGACTAAATATATGACATATTGTGGTGATAGGGTCAAGCTATTACTATGGTTTTATCATTCGGGCCTTGGAGGCTGTAAGAGTTGAGAGGATGGATCAAGACAAAGAACAACTCTGAAATAAAAGCACAGGCTTTTATTAAAAACGAGACTGAGGCAATGGGTCAGTTTTTTTTTTTTTTTAACAAAAAAACTGGATTCAATTGAATTAAATGTTTTATAATTCTACCTTTAAATTATTTACATTTGTTCAGATTTCTCTGAATCGCCATAAAACAAAGATGGGAAGACGACAAACAATCATAAGATCTAGTGTCTACATTTAAATGTCAGGCAATGAAGGAATGGTAATTCTGATACATGTAAAGATTGATAGAACGTCGCATCTTTTACTTTTGCACACTACCTAGACTTGTTTCTAAACGGTATTTATAATTTAAAGTAATTCCAAAATAACATCACAACACAACATTATAAGCAAAACTAAATAGCAATAGTTACATCTACACTATCTTGTTAAATGATAAAAGAGGGGAAAAAAGTCTCAAGAAAATTGGACTGATCATCTAGTGCTGAATTGATATAACTTTGTTATGGCTGCAGGATTTTTGTGCAAACATAAGAAATAAAAGGATTGTCTTTATAACAGCAAAATCTTTCTCATACTGCTGTGTCTGCCACCTCAGTGTTACATGTGCTTCATTGAAGCCTGTTCGTATTCATGTGCTGTGAAGTCAAGGAGAAAGTCTGTGTGTATATATATGTGTGTCTGTGTATAATATAGGAGTTGGCTCTATACTCCTGTGCCAGTGGGAATAACGTACTGCACTACAGGCAGTGTGACCTTTACTAGCTGGCATGCTTTCTCTCCTTCCTCGATGTGCATTTCTCCCTCTTTCACACACTCAGTTTACGACTTACACACAAACACACACAACTAGAAGGACTGTCAAAGGTAGCTTTACCAGCCATCAATTACCCACACTGCTACCTAGATTAATGGAAACGAGGCTTGTACAAATCAGCTGAGACTGAGACATGATTGGAGAGCATGGTATGCTTGTTTTGCCTCTTTTTCTTCAGTAAGGAGTCAAAACATTTATTTTTTATGTTTCCTTTCTTATATATGACCTTTATGGGCATGTGCTTCCTGGAGCAACAGTTTGTGTTCAAACTAAGGGTTATGGCCTGCCTGGTTAGAGGGCTCTAACAATGTTTGAGGACATACATGACAGAAGAAAGACAGACCTATGTAGTGAATCATTTATTGATGAAATACTTTCCTTCAATAAGTTGAAAAAAAAAGACATTAAAACAAAAAATTAGCAGCTTTTCTTTTTTTTTGAGATTTTCTACATGCAAATCCCACAGTATATAAGACTTAAGTTAACGGTGTGTTTTGAAGTATTAGTATGAAACATTACTGTGAATGTATGGTTGATATTGCCTGTGGTAAGGAATTCTACACAGATATTAAGTAGTAAGAGAAAATCCTCTCATGGAATAATGGCGAGATTGGTGGTCAGACTGATGGAGAAAAAAGGGCCAAGCTCGATAACCATTTTGTCATATTTATTAACACTGAAATCAAATTAAAGACTTTTAAAACTGTATACTACATTAACAATCCCAAAACATTTTATCCACTACTCTATAGTAAAAGGAAAACATTCACCTGAGAATTAAACAAATATCTGAGCAACTCCTAGCTCATGTGCATATTTCTGACACACAGAATAAACACAGAAAACAAGCAAAAGAAGTGGGGTGAAGAGGGTGACACAGTGACGGACAAAGAGTGAGCAGGGGAGGAAAGACAGTGAAGAGGGTGGGGGTGGAGTGGGTGGGGGAAGTTAATGCACATAACACACTGCATCAAACCAAAGCACTGCTCCAAGCAGAATGCGTCAGCAGTCCATTCATGTTCCTCTATTTTCCATGAAAAGAAAATGCAAAAAGGAGACAAAATGAAATAAGCAGTAGAAAGCGCAAAAAATAAAAAATATATTTATAAAAATAAAAACTGACATCTTTAAAGAGAGCTAGCCAGAGAGTAAAAGTCTTCATCCACCTGTTTTTCCCAGCACAACATTGCTGGAAAGCTTTGCATTGCAAAAGAAGGACTCTTGATGGGAACTTAAGGGTTAAAAGCTGGTTGCTGTGGGAATACCATCGTCCATCTCTGTCTTTTGCTTGGACAACCTGTGAATTCCCTTGAACCCAAAAAGCCCCAGAAACCCCCAGAATAAGAGAATTGGAATTAAAAAAGGGAGAGAACGACAGGAGAAGCACAGTGGTTCTTGTAGAAGTGTATTTCTAAAAAGGTCTGAGTGCTTTGAGCTCACCCAACTACCTCAGGACACTGCAGAGAGCAGGAGAGAGAGGGGGAGAGAGGGAGAGAGAAAGTGAGCAAGAGAGACAGCACACTCTCTCTTTTGCTGCTACAACGGATCCTTTCCACAACGACGCTGCTGTTAACGTCACGCCTGTAAGCCGCGCTTGCCCGGCGCTTGCCTCCTCTGGCTTGCTTCGTTCCCCAGTTAGATTCTGCATTGGCAAGGGGGTGCTAATAACCACCAGAAAAGGAGGAGTGGGAAAATAAAGACAACTGGAAGAGAGAAGAAAAGAACTGGAGAGGGGGGAAAAAAACTGTACCATCCATTTTCCTTTTAACACACCTCAATCAGCCGAGCTTCGATACCCCCACTTCTCTGGGTACCCCCTGCCACCCCCCACCCCATTATCCTTCTGAAGAATTTGACGGATCATTGGGAAGTGCACGGGACGCAGGCGGCAGCCACAGCTGTGTGTGCTCGCTACTGCTGCTGTGTGCTTCGCAGGGATGGTGTGTTCGTTTGCAACTGCTGCTGTCGCAACAGCGGCTGTGGAAGCTGGAACGTGTGGCTAGTTAAGAGGACTAAGAAGCTAATGAAGGCAGTGTGCATCGCCTAGCCTTTTCAACCACTGCCAAGTGTTCTGCGGGAAGGAAAAATTGCCATCAAGAGGATACAAGACTATTTGAAAAAAGGATTGTATTAGAGGCAAGAACGGTTATAAAGACTGAACTGACCAACTGATTGACTCCTAAAAAGTGGACAAAAAGGAATATACCGAGTGGAGAATGTCTGCTTTTATTTTTTTTTCTATGGCTTCCTTTTAATTGCCAAACAAAAGGCAGAAAACAGGACTACGAGATTCTTTCATTCACCTTAATTTACTGTTTCTGTTTTTATCTTATTTTCACCTCTGGCAGAAAAAAATAACACGTGTGTTCCAGTGGTTGCCTGTACTATGGAGACTTGGGGAAGGTGTACAGCAGGGGAATCAACTGTCGGATTCCAAGGACAAGCGAGAGAAGAGGAGCCGACAGCAAGAAGCAAGCAAGGGAGCAACGCAGCTTTGGGAGCTTGACTGGATTCTTTATTACGGTGTTTTTACTTTTTTTTCCTCATCAGTTCACAAAGGGAGAGAGAGAAAAAAAACACTCACAAAAAGGCCTTTGAACCTTTTCTCTTTGGATGTATGGATTTACAAAAAGGGCTCATCTTGGTTAAGCTCTTTGGCACTGACACCTATTTTGACAGGGCAAATAAAGGTTTCACTTATTGCTCTCGGATATAAATACATCTGCTGAGAAAACTACAGCTGTATCTGATTTCAAAAAGGAGGGAAGCTATATATCTCAGTTGAAGGACCTGTAATATTAACTTGAGGTAGGTGTCTAGTGTTTCAACCCCTCTTGCATCAATCTGTAACACCCTTTTCTCCCCTCTGTATTGTAATACTATTTTTGATTGCCTAATTTACCAAGATGTCGTTCTCATACACATGTTTCAAAAAACCCAGCCCTTCCTCCCCCAACCTGTCCTCCTCTCCCTGACAATTTATGGAAACATAAGAACTACATAATTGAGGACGAGTACGTCCTCCTCCCTTATCCTACAGTTTCCCTATTACTTTTTTTTTCTTTTTTAACTGTGATCCAACCATTAATATTACCATCCATAGAGCTACTATTCTTGTCCTATAACCCACCAACCACCTGTCCCAAACATCCCCATCCTCCCCCCCAGATGATGCTGAATTATGAATGTGCCACATCATGAGTCTCCTGGGGCGGGTAGCTGTGCAACGTGCCAGGAAAGCCGCCCTGCTCTGTGTAGTCTTCCTGATGGCGCAAGCGTGGAGCAGCGCCTCCCTGGCCTTGGCGGGGGCGGCAGTCTCTTTAGGACCCCAGGGCTGTCCACCCCAGTGTTCCTGCAGTAATCAGCAGGGAAAAGTGGTGTGCACCCGGCGGGGCCTGACGCGTGTGCCCCCTGGAATTCCTGCCAACACGCGACACCTCAATCTAATGGAAAACGCCATTGAGGCGGTGCAGGCCGACTCGTTTCGCCACCTGCACCACCTTGAGGTGCTCCAGCTAGGGCGAAATGCCATACGCCAGATTGAGGTGGGCGCATTTAATGGACTAACCAGCCTCAACACATTGGAGCTGTTTGACAACAGGTTGACGGTGGTGCCAAGTGGGGCCTTTGAGTACCTTTCGAAACTAAGAGAACTATGGCTGAGAAACAACCCAATTGAGAGCATTCCCTCCTACGCCTTCAACCGGGTACCCTCTCTGATGCGGCTGGACCTGGGGGAGTTAAGGAAACTGGAGTACATCTCAGAAGGAGCTTTTGAGGGGCTACAAAACCTAAAGTACCTGAACCTGGGAATGTGCAACATAAGGGGAGATATGCCAAACCTAAGTCCCCTGAAGGGCTTGGAGGAACTTGAGATTTCAGAAAATCTGTTTCCAGTGATAAAACCAGGTTCCTTCAGAGGTCTACGCTCCCTAAAAAAGTTATGGGTTATGAATTCACAAATCACTGTAATAGAGCGCAATGCTTTTGATGGTCTATCTTCATTGGCGGAACTCAACCTTGCCCATAATAACCTGAGTGCTGTGCCACATGATTTATTCTCCCCACTCAAGTATCTGGTGGAACTTCACCTGCACCATAATCCTTGGAACTGCGGCTGTGAGGCAGTATGGTTAGCCCAGTGGCTAAGAGAGTATATCCCAACAAACTCAACTTGCTGTGGACGATGTCATTCACCGGCTATCATGAGAGGACGACAGCTTGTTGATGTGGACAGAGGGGAAGGTGCTGCAATCCAGTGTTCTGCACCATTCATTGCTGATGCACCACGAGACATAAACATTTCAGCAGGAAGAGTTGCCGAACTTCGTTGCAAAACAGCCCTAATGTCTTCAGTGCGTTGGCTTCTACCTAATGGGACTATTCTTACACATGCTTCTGGTCACCCAAGAATATCAATCCTTAATGATGGTACCCTTAATTTCTCTAATGTCCTTGCATCAGACACTGGCACTTATACCTGTATGGTCTCTAATGCAGCTGGGAACTCCAATGCATCAGCATACCTCAATGTGAGTGCAGCAGAGCTAAACACATCCAACTTGAGTTACTTTACAACAGTGACTGTGGAAGTTCTTGGTCCAACCACTGAGATGCCCAAACCCAAAACTACTACAACTACAGGGGCTGTGGGTGCTGGAGTTGCTGGGGGAGGAGCAGGTCTCGGGACGACAACTACAACCGCCTCCCCTTCAGTTTTTCAGCCAGTCTTCATCTCTACACCAACAGTCCTGTTGCAAAATACTGACAGTGCAGCAAATGCAGTGAAGCCATCTGTGTTACCAGGAGTCAGAGGTGCCACTGGCAAACCAGGCAGATCTGGTCCTAGCCTGGATGAAGTAATGAAGACAACTAAGATAATAATAGGTTGCTTTGTCGCTGTGACACTGCTGGCTGCAGTCATGCTTATTGCCTTTTATAAACTAAGAAAGCGCCACCAGCAGAGAAGCACAGTGGCAGCAGCTCGTACAGTTGAGATCATCCAGGTGGATGAGGAGGACCTTCCACCACCAGCATCTGCAGCTCAAGAGTCATCCCTCACATTACCTGAAATCCGAGATCACAACAGCATACACAAGTTGGACTTTATCAGCCACAAGACTGATTACAGCTTCCGTAAACCCAAGGCTGAATATAAACCCCAGCCGGATTTTACTCTACACACTCCTAAGGCTGAATATACAACCTACAAGCCAAACATGGACTTCAGCAGCCACAAAACCATTGCAGATTACAACATGCACAAATCGACACCAGATTTCAGCCTACACAGAACAAAGCCAGACTGCAGCCCATTTAGACAGGACTACACCCCTCACAAAACTAAATCAGAATATAGCCCATTTAAACCTGATTTTGGCACTCACCCAAAGGTTAAGACAGACTACAGTCCATTCAAAGCAGATTACAGCACTCATCCCAGGCAGAGATCCGACTTCAGTCCTTTTAAACGAGACTACAGCACCCAACCAAAACCCAAACATGACTACAGTCCATTAAAATCCGATTATAACACCCAAAATAAATCTCAAGTGGAATACAGTCCATTCAAGCATGACTTTGGTACCCACCCAAGGACCAAAGCTGATTACAGTCCATTCAAACCTGACTACAGCACTCAGCCTAAACCCAAAATGGACTACAATTCCCAGAGATCAAAAACAGATATTACCTACAAAACCAAGGAACATTATAACCCCCACAGTACTGCACCAGAATACAGCGCCTTTAAGACCGATTTCAGCCCCCACAAAGTGGATTACAGCGCCTTCAAGTCTGACTTTAGTCCACACAATCAAAGACCTCAACTTGATTATAGTCCTCATAAAATGGACTACAGCCCTCATAAGGTGGACTACAGCACTCTAAAGCCCAAGTACAACACTTATAAACCATCTGGCCAAGGGGCTAAATGGACAGACAATAATGTTGGGAACTCTTTGCCTCGAACCCTACCCAGCGCCATCACAGCAATGGCTGAGCCCTATGTCATAAAAACTCACACAAAAGAGAAGGTACAGGAGACTCAAATCTAAAAGAACATTGACCTAAAGACTTTCACTCCTTTATGTCCCAAGATCCCACCTCCCCGTTCCACCCTTTTTTCTTTCATCATTTAAGTCATGCAATAGAATGCACAAAAAAAAGAACAGAACTACTTTTTGTACAGAGTGCAAACTTTAAAAGACTGACCATTTATTGTTGTACATGCTTATAAATAAATATATATATGGACAAACAAAGCTACCATGGGTTGGTGATAGAGAAACATATATCAAAAAGAAATTGAAACTATTTTCTAACTTGTAACTTCTATTTAAAACAATGAGTTGTTTAAGATGCTGTCTTAAGTTTGAAAAATGAGGGTAGTCTTGTTTTAAAAGGGGGCATTCTGTGTGATTTTTACACCATGCTAGAGAGAAAGCCGTGACAAGAAAGATTATTTATACAGAAAAGACTTTCTTTAACAAAAACCATATAAAGGTCAGTGTTGATCTTTACAGGTTTATCTTGTAAAAGCACCAGAATTTGTACTGTGCCAAATGTTATAAATGCAATAAAAAGGATTTTTGGAAGAAAAAAAGGAAACATTAGAGAGAGATGTTTTATTCGCCTTCTCTTCTTCTCCTGCCATATACTGTAACAATCAGCCGAATGCTTTAGACACTGCAGTAAGACGCTGCAGCTATACTTTAACCCTAAGTGTGCTGAATGATGCTGGCATAACGAATCATAATGCAGGAGTAGACTATTTCTTTTTTTTTTTTTTTTCACCACAGCTTATGTTATCGAGTTTCCATATGAAAAGAGTTATGATTTCAGATGATCAGTGATTGTTGTGCAGATTAAGAGGATTGAAGATGATTAAAGCCATATAATGTTAAATGGGATGCTTACTGGATGACTCAAGCTTGCAAGGCCAATATTCTATTTCAAAAAGCTCATAAGAATGCATTTAGAGAAAAATAAAGGGCTGCTAAGCCTTCAGTTATTAAGAAAGCTTTTCTGGTGAGACACGTTTTCAGGTTTCTCATAAAATATTGACTCTGATGTTGACAAATAATGGCAAACTTTGGAATATAGCATAAGATCAGCTTGCTTTTGAAAAAGGCCAAAATTGGAAATATCCAAGAAATAATCTAATTTTGTTCAATATTAATTTCCGCTGCCTTTTCTGCATAATAATAGAAACAGTTATGTATTTTTTTTTTCCTTTCTTGAGATAATGAGAGGCATGTTACTGGAACATTAAACAAAGCAAAGCTATCATAGGGATTCCATCTTTATAACCTTCGTTAGTTTAAGAACTAAACAAAGAACAATCTGCCTTTGATAAAATTTATTCTATATGTAGTCTAACACTATGTTGAATTGAATGAGAAAATAAATCAAAGATATTTTTATGTCTATCTATTGAAAATATCATGCAAAATTAGTTTTCAAAAATAGTTTCTGAAGGGATTTATACCAATTTCAAGAAAAAGGTAAATCATGAGGGGATTTTTGTACCAGCTGTGTGTGGATATAATTATACCGGTAAACAGATTTTCTAAATCATACAGATATTAGAAGTTTGAAATCAATTACTTAAAAAAAACAACACTGGGAACAAAAAAAAATGATAGGCCTCATTAAGATTGCCTTTAAACACAGTGAATCTGCTTTTACAGCTAAAAAAAAAAAAAAAAAAAAAAAAAAAAAAACAACTTTGAAAACACCATAATCTGTGTAAAAATGAAAACCAAAATTTCAAAGTAAAGGTGAACCAAAATGTGTGGATCTGTCAGGTACCATAGGCAAAATTTTAGCTGAATCTTAGCAATGCTGTTCTGCATCTTCTGTGACTGAGCAACTTAAAGCGAGATCTGGCGTATGCTGCAGAAAACTATTCAGAAGTGAACTGTGTTGTGCTATCTGGTCACACATCTAAGCTGTGCTGTGCTATAAAAGGCTCTGCCATCCCAATCGGTCAAAATGGCTACAGGGTCATCAATCAGCCAATCAGCTTTGCCAGCCTGTAGAGCCCGCGTCTCCATGGGAAACACTCTTCCCCATCCATTCCTCCCCCACATCATGTTTTCTGTCTGTGTGCTTCATTAGCAATCATGAAGCCATCGGAGAGAGGAAGTACGGCAAGATGGACGTATTTAACCACAGCTCACAAAAGCAGCAGGGAAAGGGGGGCGGGGGGTCAAAAGGATGCAAGGCCCTAGTCTGTGAGGGATACGGTAACACTGTCACTCATATTTCTCAAAAGTTATAGTAAAGGGAACTTGAATCCAAAACAAAACAGCCTAATAGAAATTAAATACATGATTGAAGGAAAATGCTGATGAATGTAAAGAGAAAAAACATGATGCAAGAGGAGAAATTAAGTAGAGCTGGACCACTACCTAAAAGTAAATTTGCTTCGGCAAGAGAAAATTTCATTTACTGTCAAACACTATAAATATAGGAAGTTAAAGATTATTAAATAGAGGATATTTGCCAAATAAAATAGATCATGGTGATTTAACTTTAAGAGAAGATAGAGGTAGCAGGAAAAATAAAAGCAGTGTAAAGGGTGAAAAACAGCACGTGGAAAATAACTGAGCAGAGAAAATGTGATGCAAGAGTGCCAACTACAGATGGAAGGGGGTATATAGAAATTACCTGGCGTGGCTATTGCATGATGGGTGAATAGCCTGAACTGCACAACAAGGTGGGTTTGGGGGGGTGACATACAGAGTGGATTGCAGGAGATAAGAAGTGCTGATACATGAAATAGACTGGACAACTGGGGGTACTTGAGCAAGGGAGACCAGCAAATAAAGCAACAGAGAGGGTGGGAGGATCAAGAGGTTAGAGTGAATGGAACTGTGGGGACAATGTAGTACAACCACGTGAATGTGTACTGTTTTCAGAGATAGAAGCCCTTGAACCAGCAGGAAGAACAAGCATTATCCTTGCAATTTTATTCAGTTTAAAGGCAGAAGCTCATTTAGTAAGTTAGAAAGAACAGTTTGAAACCCATTTATTTTGATGCAATCTGTTAATTAGATTTTTTCCATGTTAATTACTACGTACGGCAGTCTATGGGACAGCTCTAATCAAATTCCATTAAAATAGCAGAGACTACAGGGCAGTAATCTCAAAAGTCATTTATCAACTATATACTAACCTCTCAAACAACAAATTACACTCTATCATTATATTTCTCTAAATCTGTCAAAATGGTTATAATCTATTCTGGATTAACTGTGTAAACATTTCATGTTTACCATGTGGGAGGACCACGTCTATGGGTTGTATTGCTGATTTCTTTATAGTGCTTTGTGTGCATTTGAACTTGTGTCAGACCGTCGAGACTTTTGCTACTGAAAATGTGAAAAGTGTTGAAGTAGATGTTCCACTTAAAAATAGTAACTACGCCTCCAGATTGTTAGGGATCTTGAACAAGCTTACTGCCATATGCATTAGTATTCGTCTTTTAGGATAAGATTAAAGAAAGGTGCTTCATATGTATATGATTTGTGTAATTTGAGTTGATTTTAGGCAGTTGGGATTACAATTGTTCATTTAGTTTGCTTTATGCTTATGCATCAATATATGCAAGTGTGTAAATATGTTATTCTGTGTGCAATACAGCTGTAGAAAACTTTGGACCCTCATGCATGTTCTGGTATTTCTTAAAAATATTTTAAATTAATACAATAGCAAATGGAATATTTTAATTTTTTCAACTAGCTTTTTAGAGCCTTGTCTAGATGGAAATCTTTATGTATTAGACTGCAGCATTCCACCTCTTTAGTTGTTCAGGGAAAGCAATCCAGGCCAAGCTTTTGCTTGAGTGCAGTGCAAAACATTTAATTTCTGCAATCACTCTAGTCAGAGTGCTAATGAAGCAGAAGATGTTATTTTGAGAAGACCTGCAACCATCTTTTTCATGGCTCTACATAAGTTTGTCCAGAAGAGATGGTTGTTTTTAATGTAGATGAAGTTATTGCACAAAATGCAGGATTAAAGGAGAAGAAATAAATATAGATAAATCCATTAAGCAAAGCCGTATCAAAAAATGTAGGATAACAACCCCACTAAAATTTTTGATTTAACTTTAATACCTTCAATAATAAAAACATAAAACTTGATATCCTACATTGACAAAGCAAAGTAGATTACTGGGAATCAGTAAATAGAGCTGATGCTTTCTTGGGCATCCAACTTTCACGGCTCAGAAATTAATATTCAACAGCCAGTCAGTAAAATTATTTGTTACTGAGGTGAATGGAGTTATGAGAAAGAAAAAACTGTCAGCATAATGCTGGCTAACATCCCAGTGTTGCTCAGGCTCTAGTTTATGCCAAAACCTCGGTATATTGTGGTCAAATGCAAACAGATTCTTAAGTGAAAACTGGGACCAAATTGCAGGTGGGTTGAGTGACCTATTTCTGCTCTGAGTAGAACCACTCAAGTGTGTTACTCCCTGTGAGACAGAGTTTATTGCCCTTTTGGTGGGTGAAAAACATCCCTGTGTTTTCTTAGCAGCCTGAGACGATGGAGCCTCAGTTTTATGATTCCATCCAATAGCAGAGTCCGAGAGTCGAGCCTGCATGTGTGTAGTAAATCAAGTCCGTGGAGATCGCAGAACAGGGCTAGTCTGATATGACATTTTTGTGTGTGCAACAACACTCAAAGACAAAGGAATGCACACATATTTGTGCACAGGGAAGAAAGAAAAATTGAAGCCACTGGCCATTAATTTCACAGCTTTTGTAGAGATTTATGTCCTGAAGAGAAATCAGGATCATAAGTGCAGCATTGCCGACAATGTGTGTACATATTGCTCTACCAGACAAGTTGCTGTTGTGTCCGTGGCGCCACAAAATATGGTTATTTAAATGCAAAGCATATGAAAGACTGGGAAAGCTTGCGAACAATGTACTGATAAGAAATCGCTGCTTTTTGGATTTTAGAACAAAGGGGAGCCAACAAAAGTCTCAAAGGAGAAAACATAATAACTTTAAGGGTTTTATAGAAAGCATTTTAGGACCTTTTATTTGTAAGCTTCTGAAGCTAGGTCTGGCCAGATTAATGGAGACCGTAAAGGTGTGGACAATTATTTAAACTAATGTAATAGTTAAACTTACGTTAATGATAAAAAAAAATGTGAGGAAAACAGTAAAAATCAGGCTTTTTGGATGAAGTCAATTTTTTGTTTTCCTCAACATAAGAGTCTTTTTTTTATTGAGTCCCTTTTTAATAGCTCCTTATAAAATGTTATCTAAAACCAAATGAAATGAAAAAGCACCTCACAATTTTAAGCATCCAAGCACCTGTTGGATTGGATTCTTTGAATCAAAAAGCTGATGATCTGATTTGTTTTTATAGATTGAAAAGGGTTCAAGGTCCCACTTTTTATACGTTTATGGAAAAATGGTGAAAGAAAAAGGGCATTTCAGCACCTAACTTCAAAACCGTCATTGGAAGCAATCAGGTTTACTGTAACTGAAAAATCCCCAACTCTGGCCAACTGGTTGGTTCAGCTCTAGAACACCAGCACTGAACCAGATCATAAACCTAAATAAAACAGTTGATGAACTGACAAAAGCCAATGGGAAATTTTCAAATGACAATTATTAAAGCTGTTTAACTACCATTTTTAGCATTATATTCAATGCTTTAGGAGAATTTAAATATGACACATTAATGGAAGACTTCAAAAGAAAGCATGTAGCTACAGATACTAGTGAGTGAAAGATGTCACTTGCATAACCCTCCTTTTAAATCGATTTTTATTTTTATTTTAGAGCACAACTAATCCAGGTTTGTTTTCTTATTCTCGTTTATGCTGGGCATAAAGGGCATCTTCAAAAGCAGGTTGTAGCCTTGAATGTCAGCACAGATCTTATAAGAACAAACTTCGCTTTTAAAAGATCCCTTGCTTTTAGTCAAAACATTTTTTCCCGGTTAGAACCAATACTTAAGTGAACAGCTGTGTTCTAAAGTAGATGGTTGTTAAAGCAGAAAGTGGAAATAAAAAAGGAGATTGAAAAAGAGGTAGGCAGAGGGGAAGGATAGGGTACAAAGTGCAACACAATTGGGAAAGAAAGAAGAGAACTGAAATGAGATTGTACTAGATAAGATCCCACTATCTGACACTTTAGGAAGAGTACAGGATTCATTTTGCTGTAAGTGCAGGATCATAAATTTGCACTGGTGTGGACGTCAAGATAACAAGCGGTGTGCTAATGTCAAAGACTTGCTGAAAAATGTGCATCACTGAGCAAAGAATTGCAAATGAAAGCAATGCCAAGATGAAAGCCAGAAAAAAGCGACATACAGCATCGAGGGGTTTAACCTGTTTTCATGTGGCGGCAAAATGATTCAGCCTCTGCAGCACACCACTGAGAGGGTTTAAAACTATGCATGTGTAGATAGGTTAGCTGTGATCTTTATGGATCAAATAAATCAATGGTTGACTTGCAATTGCAGAAAATACTGGAAGCATTGCTAGATTTTATGACAATAGTTTGTTTTTTAAGTGAAGCTCAAGCTTTGATCTTTTTACAATAGGGAATTTTAAAACATCACAGGACCGATTAATAGTTTCATTAAAGAAGAATACAAACAAATTCTCTCCATCCACAAAAAACAACACTAGATATATCTTCTGTGGCAGTGAAATATAAGCAATGCAATTTTATTTGAAGCCAGTAGATACTTTTTACTGTCAGATTTTTTTTCAGGTTAATCCGTTAAGGAAGAATGAAACCACAGTGAAAATGTTTTGTGCCAACTTCAGATCTTGGGATTTAGTAAAACATATGAAGGTGTGAAGAGAATAAAAGTACAACTTGTTATCTCTAGCCTTTGAAAACAGGATTAATTCTCTAGGTACAATTGGAGTTACTTTGGGTTGTTTCAAAACTTTGAGACTATTTTCAATCAACAAGATATGACCATTGTAAAATTTTTATAAGCCCATTTTAAACTTGTTTTTGTGAAATAAAATGTGTACAAGGACGTTAAACTCAAATTTAAGTACAAGTTTTACAGTTTATACCTTCTTAAACTCTTATTAAAATAAAAAAGGAGAGCGGTTTTCCCTACGGTGACACAACACTTGATGGAAATCAAAGTTGTTTTATTTTTATGTCTTTAACAACAGAAATATATAAATCTATTTAATTTTGCATACGAATCAGTTTAAGTGCAGAGGAAGGAGTAATAGTTTCTACTTGCAGGACAGTTACTGCTGCTATCAATCACAACTCTAAGGGTGTTAAAACTGAAGATATATTTGAGCTCATATTGCAGGTGGTTGAAACATCTGTGCAGCATGGTCTGCTTCTGCAACGTGACTACTTGCATGCGAGCGCAGAAAGAGCAGAAGATTGTAGAGAAGCAACCATGTAGACATAAATAGCTTTTGTTGTGATCCAACATTATTTAGATTGACTAATACATCCCATCTAGTTCACTGGTAGCATGTACAGATGTTTGATGCTTTACAGCATGCTGTGGTTTTCTTTGGGTGCTAGAGTGGTTTCTTTGGATATTTCCTAATATATTACAAACACCCCCAATTATAAGAATATAATAATTACAGCTCCTACTCCTTGGACTATAACCTGGATTTAACTTCTTACTGTATATTTGCATTGCTTGCTGAGTAAAACAGCCACTCTTGAGTAATTTCTAGAGAGTGTAGCTCCTGGCTTTATTGGTAAGCCTTCAAAAGCCTGTAAGAATTTCCCAAAGCCAGCATATTTCATGGAATAAGGAGGGAAATCACCTAATAGAGCAGTCTTGCTGTCATATGTTCAGCCTTCCTGCAATGTGCTGAAAGCCTTGTTCTGTCATGCAGCTGGAAAGAACCGCAAAGATGTCTTATGTCAGAAAATACAGCATTTCTTCTTATACATGGGCTGTCTGACCACATTTTAGGTTTTTCTCAATATTAAAAATTATTTACTTTGATTCTTACTGCCTTAGTGAAAGCATCTCCACCATTAGGTGCTGACAGCACAGTGAGGTGCTCCCAGAACATCAATAATGAAGAAAGAAAGATAATCCTAGATTTGAACTGCAGTGGTGCCAGGCAAAACCTAACAAGTTTACATTATCCAGCTGTAATTATGTTTTTATTTTAATTTTGTGGACTTTGTGGCTTTAAAATGCTTCAACATTTATGCTCGATGTGTTTTCTAAATTTATTCCAAATCAAAGTGAACCATCTTAGGTTCTTTTTAGCAACCGGCATTCAGTTTGTTTTCTTTTTGTCTGTTTTTACAATACACAGTTGGTGAATAACTTCACATATTCTCTATGCAAATTAAATCCCAGGAATTCTTACAATGGTGGCCTGTTTTCAACTTTCCCTGTAATCAGTTTTTGGCATTGTAAAACTCAATAAATTAAATATTGGCTGAGTTCACACACAAGCCACCTCATCATCAACAAGTTGTACCTGTCCAATACAACAGCCAGTAATTATAAATCCAGTTTCACTGCTGATCTTTTTATTCCCTAATTTCTCACTTGTGCTTATATTAATGTAATTAAGAAAATAGGACCAATTTGTGGATCTTTGCTAGTGTTTTACCATCAAAGATATATTAAGTGTAAAATAAAAAGCCTTAAAATCAGGTTCTGGCACTCTGAATGTAACAAATATTGGAAAGCATGAAGGAGATGTTGGGGTTTATGATGGGGAGAGAAGCTTAGAGATAGAGGAGTGCAGGCTAGGAGAGATTTGGCAAGCCTTCACCCTCCTACTGTTGGCAGCAGAGGCACGAACTGTTTGCTCTCAGCAGTACATGCATTTATTAGTATTGTTCCAGGAGATAATAACCGTGTGTGCTCAACTTTCTGTGAATGTATGCACGTGCGAGTGTGTCATATCTATGCTAAATGTGGCAAAGGAATGCGGTGAGGTGACAGACAAACAATACGGAGCAGCAGCAGAGAGTGTTAGAGAAAGTGATCGCGTGTCAGACGGCTGAGGTAAATGTCAGCCCGACAGAAATGCTGCAGGCCATGGAGCAAAACGTGCAAAATTTAAATGCAACATCCATTGATCCTGGCAGCAGAAATCAGACAATAACATGCTGGTTGTTACCACAAAATGTCTTTAAAGCTAAAGTCCGGTCACATTCAGAATACAAACTTCTGAAAGTACCTCAAGTATGAAATTATTACATACTTTTCAATAAATTATAAGTGTTTTTTTTATAAATAGTCATTTAATTTGAATATGTTTTACCGAAGACATCCATGTATGTCAAAGAACACTACTGCCACCTAACTGTTTGTGACGTTATGATACGGTATCGGCTGTTGAGCAAGTCCCAGAGCTGTATCTGGTGCTTTCAAAATGTGATATTATCCAAGTCCTCTTGAAAACATTCTTCTTAGAAATGTTGGCTACATATTACGTGTTTTTTTCTTTGGCCAGAAGTTCGATGGCAAATGCTCCCTTTTCAATTTTGGCAATGCAATGACGAACCCATGGTGGATCATGAATCGGAAAGGTGAAATTATTTATTTTTTTCACTTTTACCCAATGTATTACAACATCCAACTGCCATGCACGTGGGCATTGTCAGTTTAACTATAGCTCTCATGAATTTCAATAGTGAAGTACTCTTGAAATCTTAAATAATTGTTGTTTATTGCAGATACGTCTATTAGTTGATTTTGCTTGTAAAGCGGGGAGAATGGCGCTAAGCTTACCACACCATGACGTCACTGTCAGAAGATGTCAGGAGTGAGTTGTTAGTATGTATGGGCAAAAATGGCCGCTACCAGACTCTGATCCCAACGGAAAATATTGTTTTTAATTTTTAACTGATTAATGCTAAATTCATTAAATCACTGCAAACATTAGTTTTAGGTATAAATAATGACCCATCAGACTTTTCTTTTAAAACAAGCTTTAGATGATTTTAGCAAAGCATCCTAATACAGTTTCTTTGTGTCACCAGTGGTCTTAAAACATCAATAGCTTAGAAGAACGATGGATGCTACTCCACATTACAATTATACAGTCAGATTTTTTTTCAGACATAAAAATAAATAAAAAAATGAAAATATTTCAAGCTGAGGATTCAAGAAACCCCTCACATAAAGTATTTACATTCACAAGAGTCCACAACTACAAATAAAAGAGATCAAATAAAGCTTTAGACAAACAGAAGGAATGAGACTTTGCCTTCGCTTCTTTATTCTACAACTCCCCAACAGAAGCTACCTGCAAATCTCCCTCAAAGAACAATACGTTTCCCCACCAACATTAATGATGCCGCTACATTATTGCACAGTCAGATAAACAGACTAGCACACTGGCGGTGATAAGGTACCATAGGCTTTGGCAGTATTGATCACTTTTACAGTAGCCAAACTGACCACAGTAAAACAACAACAAACACTCTAATGCTAAGAGATCCAGCTGGCAGAAGAAGCGTTTCCAAAAACTGCAGCATGCAGGCCAACCTTTCTTGGAACTTCCCCTGCAAACACCCCTGCACATTCAAAGAGGCAACCAGCACAGCGCATAAAGGAAATGCATTTCTATAGCTGGGCTCTACAGAAGCTATGGCTGCGCACACATACACACACCTCACTGCTTGGCGCCCACTTTTGCCATTAGCTTTATCTGTTGGAATTCAAAGCCAAGAGCCCAATCCCTGTTCATTTTTGAATAGATTTTGCAAGCCCCGTTCTTCCCTTTATGCTCCCGACTGTCCTCTAGGGAAACATAGAAAACGAAGGAGGAGGGAGGAGGAGTGAGGAGATGCTGATCGCTGACACAGCTACGGAGATAGCCTCTCTTGTTGGGAAGGGATATAAAGAAATGGAATGAGAATAGGACGATGGAAGGAACGCTGAGATGGGGATAAGAGTGCAGGTGTGGCAACGTTATGCTGGAGTAAGCTGGTGAAGGATTACCGTTTCAGATCTCCTCTTTCTAGCCTTTATTTGGCTGTTTTTTATTCACATCTTTGAAGCAATGGTATATTACTACTTAGACCAGGTCTGCATACACGCTCACAGAGAGAAAGGAATATATGTCATAGTGGAAGAAATGATGGAGAGAAAAAAAAAAAGAAAAGAGGAGCTGACAGGAGGTTGGTGGGTGGAATAGGTGTGTCACCTTTGCGGCAGGGGCCATCCATTGACAACTCAATAACTGAGGAAGTGACATGAAATGCGGGCACAAAAAGATAGAGAAAGTGATGTTGGTCTTCACCAACAATAGTGAGCATCTATTGGCTTGTTTGGATCTAAAGCAAATGAAGCTGAAAAGATTAAAGACAGGAAGTATTGAAGGCAAAGGCACAGAGACTGACAGATTCTTTATGATGACACCCGACTTCAGTGTGTGTGTGATGCATTTTAACCCTACAGCCAAGGCAACGATGTGTGGCAACTGCTGTGTTGTCAAGGGAACTATTAGCACTGAGAGGCCAGTGTCTGCTTCGTCCTTGCTCACACAATTTCCTTGCATAAAGGGTTTCTCTTTATAAACCACATATGTGAATCCACAAAGTAAAACTAGCATTTCTATCAACACTGACCTCAAAGCAATGTTTATTTCTCCCAACCAAAGTATTTGATAAACGTGAGAGATGAACGCACATCCGACTGTCACTTCTGCCATTAGGTTACACATTTGCGTCATAGTTCAACTACAGAAAAAAAGGATCAAACTGAGAAAAGATAAATCATGAACGCCGGGATCCTTTTTTCCCCAGGCTTGCTAATCAGATTCAAATGACACATGATAAAGGATGCACAGTTTATTCTGTCTCTGGAGCTGTCCACAACCGAACGCAAAGCAAAACAGAAAATAGGGTGTGAAAATAGAAAGTCTGACAGCATCATAGCAGTAGATGTGTACAAGTCATTAATTTTAATTAGAGGTTAAGAAATAGGATATTTCTGGGGCTTTTTTTGTTGTTCGGCTTTAATCTTCCCATACAGCTATAAGCAGATTCTAATTATCTTGAGGAATATTTGCCAATATTGAAACTTTTTCCATCAATCGATAATTTATTTATATTAAAACACAAGCATTAAAACCTCCAGTGTTAAAGCAGTGGCTAAAACAGTTTTTTCCAGGTTTCAGTAGCCTCTCTCGGATTTACATAAGGTTTCTACATATTAAAGTATTAAAGTGGCACTATTTGGTGAGCCCTCATGTAGTAAATAAAATTTAAAATACAGGTTTATTTTGGGCGCCTCTGAGGTTTTAGGTATGAAGCTTATTCTTGTGATTCTGGATCAAAAAGGGACCTTGAAGCAACATCTAATGTAAACAGGTTAAAATGGAAAGCCAGGGTAATGGGAGGCAACCATGAGACAAAGAAGAATGGGGAGGGGTGTGTGAAAATGCCATCATTAGTTTAGGAAGGGGCATAAAATGCTAATGAAGTGAACAACAATAGAAGCAAATTAAGGATTAGGCAGTAGCAGTGAGGCTGCTTCATGGGCCAGAACAGGAGGCAAAGGAGAGTCAGCTGACCAAAGGCAGACCATCCATGAAAGCACAGGCATTTTGAAACATGTCTTTAAAAAATTTAATTTATCGATATTTTCTTCAAACAAAATAGCCAGATGTTGCGATTTTAGTTCAATTTATTGACAATTTTAAAGTGCCTCTTTATCTGCCTGATTTTATGGAAACGTTTCACCATCATTAGGCAAAGATGTGCAGGCAAAGGTACAATCAAGCAGGAAGAAAAAGACCGGATGAAAGAAAAAGCAAATGTCACTACATGAAGAGCATTAAACTTTTGCCCTTATTGACGTGGAGAAGTACTGCAGTGCCCTTCATGAAGAGGAAAAGGCTAAGAGGATTCAGATGTTCTCCCAAGTACAGCATGTGCCGGTGTCTTCACGCTTTTTGCAGGTTATGCTTATCATGGCGGACTGTGAAGTCGGAATGCCGTCACACACTTTACACAGAAGGTCGCTCTTGTAAGAAGAATTAAGGTGATAAAGTGGTGGGCAGGTTTCTCCCTTCCTTTCAAATCTCTGTCTCCATTCAGTCCAATCCATCTTTCCATCCCAGAGTTGGCGTGAATTCATTTATGTGGGCCATTCTGTTCACCTTCAGGCTATAATTCACTACTTTCAAGGAGTGAAGTCACCCAACAGTGAAACTGACACACAAACAGGCTGGGCCGTGCTTTAAATAAGAAGTGCTGCAAAAACAGAGGATGAACTCCACTTGTGACACCAATTAGTCCAAAGTCATGCAGATAGGCTATTATGGGGAACTGGATGTATGGTCAGTCCTCAGCTACAACAACTATTAATGGCTTTATGCTCCTAATGTGGCTTTCAAGGTCAGCCTTTAAATTACAGATACTATCTCTATTTAAATTGTAAACTAGCATGGTGCGCTACTTGTCCTGCAGCTACTGTTCTCAACAACAGCATTAAAACAGACACAATTACAGCTCAATTATGACACACAGCGAGGATGGACGTAGAAGACGGAGGGAGGATGAATAAATGGATCTGATCAAAAGGAGCATAACTTAAGCACTTAGAGGGATTCCTAAGAGCCCAGGTTAAATTTGTCTCACCATTAAACTAATGGCAAAGCGTGGTCCTATGCAAGGATCAATTGACAGCTATGTGACAAGATTTACAATTTTTAATATCCTCATCTACAGCTTTGGATTGATTTTGCTGTTGTTACTTGACTGCGGTCATTAAAAGCTGTCTGGGTCATATATTGCCGTCTCTCTTTTTTGGCTGCATGCTAAAACATGCTACCTTCAAAAGTATTCATACCAATTGAACCTTTCTAATATTTTGTCTCTGAATACAAACCTATAAAAAGACTTAAAAAGCTAGATAAAGGAGAGTTGCGCAAAATTCTAAGGGGAAAAAAATAACTAAAGCTGTGCATCACCCAGAAGACGCACTGCATGGTGGTGACTGCATCTTGGTATGGGAAACTTTTCTTAAACTAAGGTTATGGAAGACATGACAACTTTCACACACTTATCAAATAGATACTTTAGGCCTATATATATATATATATATATATATATATATATATATATATATATATATATATATATATATATATATATAT
>NW_015150592.1:173433-178588 GCF_000732505.1 Cyprinodon variegatus
TATATATATATATATATATATATATATATATATATAACACTATATTGCACATAGTGAATGCATGCTGTGGCGTGCTTTTCATTAGCAGTGACAGAAGTTTATTAGAGTTGATGGGAAGATGAATACAACATAATCCTGGAAAAAAGTCTTTCAGTAACTGTAGAAATTATAGGATTATGGTGGTAACCTAAAATATTATGCATTATACAATGATTTAGATTAGATTCAACTTTATTGTCATTGCACAGGTACAGGTACAAGGCAACGTAATGCAGTTTAGGTCTAACCAGAAGTGCAATAGCAAGTGCAGGATAAATAATGGTTCCATAAATACAGGACATGGGTTTTCTACTGAATAAGTATAGAGGTGAATACTATTATTAATAATGAATATAATATATAGATCACTAGTGTGAATTAAATTTACTGCTTGATATGTACCGAATATAATAAACAGGTGGATATTACTATAAAAAAAGGTTTTGCATAATATACATATGGGTTTTACTATAGAATGAATAAATAAAGTTTGGACAGAAGCTATCTAAATTAAAGTGCAGTGGAAGGTAATTGCATATTACAGTTAAAGTACGTTATTGCAAATGTATATGTAAAGAATTGGTGCTGTGAATAAACAGTCGGTAGTGCATAGTGCATAAGTGTATCCATATTGGAATAAAACATATACAGTCCAGACCTAAAGATAATTCTGTATTTTTGACAACTAGAAAGTGCCATTTTACACAAACTGAAAATTGAACATTTTCAGTCTCTAGATGGGAAGGTTTAAAAAAACAAATTTTCTTCACTTCCCATTTATATACTCTGCTATTCTACTACACTAAATAAAAAATAAAAATAAAATGAAATATGAATGAATATTTAAGTTTTTGGTTTTATGAAGACTGAAAAAGTAAATGAATAGAGCTAAGAAATGTGCTGTAACGGTTCTAATACAACATAGTCACGTGGATCCAATTGAACAAAGTTATGAATGAACAGGGAGAGATCGTGTCTATTGCTGTAAAGCACGAGCAGAACTGCGTTCTACTCTTGTGGTTTGCTTAACTACAGAACGTGATTGGGGGGAAAAGGACCTGAGGGACGGTTCAGTCCCCACAGTCTGTCTCACTGACCAGGAAACGACACTATGCATTATTCATTATGTCTGCGCGCTCGCGCCGTCCATCTCTCCCCTTTCTCCTACTTACAGTTAGACACACAGGGTACATGGCTATGCTGAGGCACATGGAGTGAAACAAAGCCCATCCTGGGAATCAAGGCCAAAATGGTTAAAATAAAATACAGTGCAGAAGTAGGGACGCATAACAAGACCAAGCACTTTTGTAATTGAATTCATACCAAAACTTCTTCAGAAATCAATGTGAGATCACATTAGTCAAAATATTAGTGGGAAAATAGAACACAAAAGAGAGTCAAATCCATTTCACATAAAAATGTGTGAAGAAAGCCAAAGTTATTGATCTGAGCTGCATTAACGACAAGCGGGCGTAAAAACAAAAGACTGACAAAAACACTTCAATCATCCAGTTGCCACAGTGTGCTTATGGTAGTGGTTTAATGGGGATTACCACACACACACACACACAGTGGAGGAACAGAAAGCAAAATCCTCTTGATATTACAACGGTACTGGGTTTATTTGCATTTAATTAAAATGCTCCCCAAGAACAGTTATTAAAGCAGAGCGATCTAGAGGAAAGGCATTAGCAAGGCATCTGTGATGCCACGCTGGCACAGTGACTCATCAATGCTCGACAACACAGCCTCCTGCAGGTCTAAAGGCAATCTGTGCCAATCCCAACCAGTGGCAGTCTGGTGCAGTTTTGATCTCACGAGGTGGCAGACATGGGTGCGAAGGGACCCACATTTAGAGGACCAGGGGGACAAAGGTAAGTCTTGTGCATTAATATTGTCTAATAAAAAATTATTTTCCTTAAGGCAAAAAAACATGAAGACCAACTCTGTAAGGCAAATCTTTCGATCTTTGACTTCAACGTCAACATCCTGGAGATGTATACCAAAATCAGGATATCAGGTAAGATCAGAAGTCGTTCATGTTAATGTAAAGATTTAGGCAGGAATGTAACCAAGCGCTTTCTGTGCAGGTTTTCATTTTAAGCCCACAATTTTTAGAGAATATAAATGTGCAAGATAAGAGATGGGAGTAGGCAGCCGAGGCATTAGAGACGAAGAGACCACCCAGACTGAATGAGGTCAACAGAACTGACAGAACAAAGGTAGAACACTACACAGTCCACTTAGCCTGCTCTCATCAGAGCTTAAATTCCCATTCTCTCCTCATTTTTTGATTCCTCACCCACCATATGGTCTGCTCTAAAACAAAAACATATATATAATAAAAAGGCATTTAAAGTGAACTTCTAAATACATTTCCTGATGGAAATGTCCAACCCATCTACTCAAATACAAAATTAGATTTTTAATGATATGGCCCCCTCACATGGGGCATTTGTTGGGGGAGTTGTGGTCTAGTGGTTAGAGCATTGCACCTGGGTCACAGAGGTTCTGAGTTTAAATCCCACTCAAACCCACGGATCCGTGAGCAAAACTGCTCCCTGGGTGCCACACAATGGCAGCCCACTGCTCCCTAAGGGGATGGGTTAAATTCAGAGCATGAATTTCCCCATGCATTTACATCAAAATTGTAGTTCTGGTAAGAAATTTGCTTCATTAGGGGAATTAATAAAGTTAATGGAAGGCAATTAATGAGTTAATTAACATATTTTTGGTTCTATATAACTTACTTTAATGTCTGTAGCCATACAAAACAAAGCTAATTTGTTAAAAAAAAAAAAAAAGAAAGAAAAAAGAACAGAACGCTATGTTTTGAATTTGTGTTTTTTTTTTTCTTTAACAAAGTTGAGTAAGGCTTGTAGGTATAACTGACCCCATTATGTCCAGTGTGTTCTAGTAATTCTTGTTTTTAAAACTGAAGATTTGTTATTTCATTGTTAACATTTTTTCACAGCCCATAGTGAATAGAACATTCTTAAAGCTATAGGGATTGCATTTCACCTTCCGACCTCGATGCTCAATGAGGAAATATGTACAATTCTGAAGAGAAAATGTTCTTGCTTGCGAGAAACGACGTGCACAAGATTTTAAAAATAGCTTGTAACTTTCAGGTGAGGCAGATTGCTTTAATGCCAGCATCGCACTGGAGTCTCAGCTTGAATGACACTGTTAGATGAGCTGTATTTTAATGAGGCAGTAGGAAAGGTTTAAATATTGTTCTACCAATTTATAGCTTTCATTAATAGTACTGACTCAGCCTAGATAAAAATGTCAGTGCTCCGTTCCCTCACGGTTAGTGGGAGCTTTTGAAGTTTCTACCACAAAGCATGTAGAAAATCAACACAGAGAGTCAGTGACTGAGATAGTGAATGGATGTTTTTGTCAATGGAAGGTGGGAGGTGAGAGAAATTAAACGGAAGACATCAAAAAACAGGAAAGGAAATATCTGGGGAGTGATGTTTACCAACGTGTTCTTTTTAACCATCAGAATTGTGTGCTGATGTTTTGGTTCCATGCTGGGAACGGGAGCAGTGTCTGTCAGAGATTAAAACCGCACAGAGGGAGCAGGAATACGGAGAAGCAGGGGGAAATAAGACGGTAGGGTATGAGAAGGCTGAGATGATAAACACAAAACTGATTTTTCAAATAAAAAAAAAAAATGAAATTAAAACACTCTGAATTCTTTGAAATAGAAAATCAAAGGCAATAGAGGGAGTGATAAAGATATAGAGGCAAGAAACCAAAGCTACTTGCTGCACTAAGCATGCATGCTTCCTAAAAAAAAAATAGAAGTGCTTTGCAGCCTTTTATGAGAATGTGAAGACAGTAAGCAGGGAATGTTTAAAAAAAAAAAAAAAAAAACATAAAAACGGGGGAATTTCATAATATTCCAAGAGAGATTAGTTAGTGGTTGTACCCAAACTCTGCTTTAGAAAAATGAGAGACAAGACAAACAGTTAATTAGAGAGCTGGAAAAAACAACATCTATGAAAAAGGTGAAGAACCCTGCATAAAGAACAACTTGATGCAGGGTTGAACAAGTTACTAACTTCAAGAGCTTGAGAATTCAAAACAGCGCTGAATAGCACTAGTGAGAAAAATACTAAATGAATGTAAATGAATATGCCACCAAAAGTCAAATCAAATGTTATTCACCTGAGACACCTTGGGAGCTGCTTTGAAAGCTCCCACAATCAGAGACTATTCAGAGATGATCAACAGCAGGGATTGCACATTACCCAAGCCAAATATCCAAATTCATGCAGTGTGGCACAACTTGATAATATCTTTCATCTAAATTCAAACTAATAAAGAAAGATGGAGAGAAAGATGTGCTTCCTCTCACATCTTTGATCACTGCTTCTATTCTGCTGCATGTAACTTGTCTGTGTATCACCTCTTCAGTCCAAACTATCTCAAACCTCCTGATCCAGTAAACATAACACTACTTTGTGAATGGGCAAAAGAGATTAAATGTCCAATTTTTATATCAATTCTTCTGAAAGTACACAGAATGAATCATGTGGGAAACTTGCCATGCCTGTGTGTAGAAATGCCTTACTGTGTCACTGATTGTGTTCCAGTGTGTTTGTGTTGGTATTAGCCCAAACAGCGGGTCAGTGCAGCCAGCCAATCGACCCCCACGCAGGGCTCAGGACTCATTATATGGCTTGGTCATGCTTGAAAACTCCCACCTACCTGTGCAAAACTTGCTGACACTACGAATGACCGGCCAGGGAAGGGAAAGTATGAGAGGGGGATGTGTGGGGACAAAAAAAAAAAAAGGCTATGTGCATAATAACAGTTTAATTGAATCTGGAGTGATACAGAAATGAAAATGGGCAGTACAGCCAGGTTACGTGTTCAATTATTTGCAACGCCTTGTAAAACCACAGCTCCTCCGTTAATGCCACATGGCAAATACTTTTTTTTGTCTTGGGAGTTGGTTAGCCTGTTCACAGTTAACAAGAACATGTTTAATGAGGCAAACGTGTAAAAGAAAATCCTCTAATCAGGTTCAAGGTCCAAGAATATTTAGATTTTAGAATGGCTCAATCAAAGTCTATATAAAATTACAACTTAGAATCTATGGCAT
>NW_015150592.1:178684-194699 GCF_000732505.1 Cyprinodon variegatus
ATGGTTCTAAAGAGTTAGCACCCCCCTATACAAATAACTTTTAAAAAACATTTTGAAATAGCTATAGACTGACTGGCATTATCCTTATAGAGATACGCTTAAGATGCTGCCATTTACTGAATAAACAAGCTTGAGTTAAATGAGCAGAAAACTAAAGCAAACCTACATAATATTCCTACCAGTTTCCATTAATTGATTTGATAGCAATAAAAAAGCTCTGAAGGACTGTCATGCTTGGAGAAATCATTTAAAACTTTAGCTTTAAGATTATTATTTTGAATCAATATTAAGTAATATGAATGAGACATTTAAATCTGGTCTAATTGGCATAAAAAAGATAAGGCTTCAAGTTAGGGCTCAAACATTTTGTAAACTTTTTATTTATGCTGACTGACATCTGTTGAAATGCCAAAATGCAAAACCACATGTACTCTGCCGAACACCTCTGCACTGGCTATAGGACATACTTGTCAATCAAATCCACTTTGGTGTCTGCATCCATTATTTCTAACTCAAGAATTTCTTCTAGCTTGTAAATTCCCTTTCAGTCGATTCACTCAGTGCAACATGAGTATGTGATATAACATCCCTGTGTATCCTGGCTAAAATAAAATGACGTGATGACAAGTTCTTTCAGCAAACACCGCAAGCTGACAAAACCACACTACATGAGGAAGTAGAAAACACAGCTGTTTACAACTTTATCAAAGCCTCGGAATGCTGTTCGAGAGTGACAATCCTTTCTTTCCTGGAGTTTTTCCACAATGTGTGGATAATGCTGATATTTATGGGCTAAATCAAGGTATGTCTCTAGATTTTTATTTTGGGAACCCTCGCCAGCAAGAGCTGCTGCGAGCTGGCCATGTTTTCTGTGCAGATCCATACGCTTAGTTACAAATTTTCCTAGGGAGACCAAATTTCCGCACGGGGTCCGTGCAGACAGGTGTTGAGGTCCAAAATAATGTAATTTGGCAGAGCAGACCGCACAGACACGTCAAGCATAAACCAAGCTTTAGCCAATACTTACTGCCGGTAAGCGTGCCTGCCTTTAAGTTCAAGTTTACCTATACATCTTTGTTGTTCAGGATGAGCACAAAGCAAAAAAAACAAAGCAGAAGTCTTCCATTCCCCCCTATCCTCAGGGATGTGGCCTCTCAAGTCACGACAAGGACCAGCACAAAGCCTGTCCCGTGTGTCTGGGGATCATTCATGCTCAGAGCGTGGGTGGAGCATGAAGGAGGTGCGTTCTGTCACCAGATTTGTCGCTCTATGCTCTACGGGTTAAGGTTATGACAAAGTGCTGGGAGTGGCTGCTGTCTCACGGCAAGACCCATTGGTCTCAGAGTCAGGAAACACAGTTTTGTCCGTCTGGTGAAGACAACCTTTCACTTGATGTGTAAGGCATCAACTGCAGACCAGATAGACTATATGGATGGATGGATCAGGATGTGAGGTTGTGTGATCAACTATTTGTGTGCTTAACCCAGCAAGGGGGAAGGCACTCACTGGATTGTGGAGGCCATATCTCTAGCTTACAGGAGCAAGAGTCTCCATATGCCGAGGAGTGAAGGCTCACTCCACCTGGGGTGCAGCAACCATCTGGGCGCTATTTAAAAGGGTGCTCAGAAGGTGAGATTTGTGCTGGTCTTCACCACATAAATTGTAGAGCTTTATTGTTTGGCTATGACCGCCTCTTCTGTGGCTCAGTCCGTTCTCTCTGTGGGCCTAAAGTGCTGCATTAGCCTGCTGTAGCTGAACCAGGTTTGATGGTTGCTCCGCGGGGTGTTTATATACGCCCAATACTCATGAATTGTACTGAGTGAATTGACTGAAAGGGAACAAAATGTTATGTATATAACCAACGTTCCCTGAAGGAGGGGAACACAGTCATGTCTGCCCCGATTCTCAGCTGGACTTGGTGAAAAGAGGCTATCAACCTAAGTAATTGCGGTAATGATGGACACATATAAAGTGCAGGTGGGGGCTGTCTCGTCGTCATCACATCATTTGCCTAGGATACATGAGTAGAGGTGGTTTCAGCCGGGATACTCAGGGGGGTGATATCCCACACTCATGTTGTACTTTGTTCCTCTCCTTCAATGAACAGTAGTTATATACATAACATTATGTTTATCCCACAGATATACATTTTAACATGGCTCCACCTGAGCCACTTGCTCAGACTTCCATTTTCATGACAATTAAACACCGGAGGACAGTGGAGTCAGCCACCCCACGCAGTAAAGCTCCTTTCTGCAGAGATAGGGATGAAGAAAGAATGAAAAAAAAGAAAAAGAAAAAACGTGTGTGGCCTGGATAAATTGTGCCAGGATTAAAGCTAGTTCCATCATAGCTTTAGTCCGTTCACTGCTTCGTATAAAAACCTATTAGCATGTCAATGAATAGGCACACACTGGGTGGAGTTTTCTAAAGTCCAGGAGCACTGATCCAGTATCAGGTGAGCTTTCTGCAGCAACTGAGATGGTGTAGGTGTGTGTTTGCGTGTGTGTGTGAACATGTGTGTGGTCCACAGGGAAGGGGAGGGTTTTTACTGATTGTGTAAACCTTTTTCTGAACTTTTATGAGATTTTACATCACTCAGGAGATAAGTACAGTGTATAAATGCTGTAATAAAGTTCAACTGGGAGTAAACAATTTAATCAGCTTATTAAAGTCAGTGGTCTCATCTTTATAAAAACTATCTGGACAAGATAAGATAAAAATGTAATTTGGTATATTAAAAAAATAAACATGTTTTTGCAGAGATGTATACAAGACGACATTTTTAAAAGACAAAGCCCCTGCTTATAACACAATGCGGAAAAAATAACATTTGCATAACATGAATCTAAGATCTGTGATCGCTGAAGCATTTTGATGAATCAAACAAATTCTACCATAATGTTTAATGGGTTTAAATTAAAAAAGAGGTAAAATCTGCTAAATACATTATCAAAACACAATTTTTTAGTAAGCAGACTGTTCCAGCATTTGCATGAATTGATATAATCCCTTTATTACCTTAGAAATGTACTTTAAGCTTAGAGCAATCTATTAATGAAAGCTACATCCAGCACAGACTGAAAGATTGGTTCCAATTAAAAACAGCAAGGAAAGAGCCAAAATATCCAAACATTAAAACCCCTCAAACTGGAAATGGGCCCCAAAACAACAGGAGAGGATAAATCCCCAGCAAGGCTTGCTGTGTGTTACTTACCTCTCTTTGTAATACCAGCTCCTTTGTGAACAGCATGGCTTCATCGCTGAAAGGTTCGGCCACCTGCACTCCACCAGGCGTATTCCGGGAACTACGCGGACATTCGATACCTAGCCAAACATGACGACAATGTTTCAGTCAAAGTTCTGTGAAAGTGCAACAAAATAATATGGCAGTGGTTTAACAGTCCATTTATGTTTTGGTTTAAGTCGTTTTTTTATTTTGCCTGGTGGAAATAAATGCCCTCACATCTAAAAAAAACGTTAAAAAAAAAACAAAAAAAAATAATAAAATTTTAAAAATCATGATTACGTGCTTTCAAGTCATGGCACATGAACCGATTTATGTTTATTCCAAATTTTACATGAATTCACTTAATCTTCTTTTATACTCATGAAGTGTATCAACATTTGGTTTATTTCCGTACAAATAAAACTCAGCTATTTCAGATTTATTGCCAAGTAGGTTTGCAGGAATTTGACTTGGTGTTCAGAAGCATCACTACTTTCAAATACAACCAGTTTCATTTCTGAAAGGTTTTTCAGGTAAAGTCACCTTTTATCTCATGTAAATTCACTTTCTAATTAAATATCTTAGCTAAATGTTGACATTCTGTCCAGAAAAAAAATGCAGCACAAACACCAGCAAGTAATTTAATATAAGGATGCCATGCCTAAGATGACAAAATCTTAAAGCATTAAAACACCAGTTTTACACAAAATATACACCAAAAGTCAAACTATATATGCAAAAGGAGAAAAAAAGCCAAGGATTAAGAACTT
This sequence comes from Cyprinodon variegatus, assembly GCF_000732505.1. Taxonomy (NCBI): domain Eukaryota; kingdom Metazoa; phylum Chordata; class Actinopteri; order Cyprinodontiformes; family Cyprinodontidae; genus Cyprinodon; species Cyprinodon variegatus. Next base: position 182,684 of record NW_015150592.1, read on the forward strand.
TTATTCATATGGTTTGAATAAATTAAATGTTTAACTTTTGGTCTATTTCATTCAGTGAAATCAGTTTGCTGAAATGTAGTTGATTTCATAGCAAATTTCATGCATGAGGAAGATTTCAATATTTTTCCCCAACTTAGTTTGAGCCCTTGGCACTGTCAATAGGAAAAGATTTTGTGAGCAAATATGCTAGGCTCCAGCACATCTAAGAAAATCTTAGACTTTATATATGAATAGAGCAGGCCAGGATTATCTTCATAACTGAAGAAATTCATGTGGTTTGATTGTCAGAGCAGCAGTGAAGGTCATAATTTAAGTGAATCATTTTATGAGCTTTATTACATCCCATTTATGTTCCTTTGGTTTTTAGCTTTAGGTAAAGTTAAAATAACTTGGAAATAATAAAAAACTCCTGCTGGTCTGAGATTACTGTTCCAGAAAATGACTCATCAGCTCTCTAAGAGAGCACAAAAAACATATCCATGGTGGGTTTGAATGAAGGAATAAATGAACAGAGAAAAATCACAAAGTTAGAGTGGTCAAATGAGAGACAAGTATCAGTTAGCAGATACTAATATATCTATACGTGTTGCTGATTCATTTGTGCAGTGGGTTCCAATCAAGGGGACAGACCCCGAGGGGCGGTGTAGTGTAATTTGGACGTGATAAAGATGGATTCATAACATTCCCCAATTTGAGTGTTTATTTATCCATCTATGGATAGCAATGTTGAATACTGTTACACAGTTGGGGGGAAAAAAAGGCAAACTTAAAAGTATTGCTCTTTAAAAGTTGAAGAAGGGGTGGGAGCAGGGGAGTTAAAAAGTCTTCTTCATGCCCTGTGGTTGTTTTGCCCAGGCAATGAACCAGGTGAGTCCAATATGAAGAGGAAAATAAATTATTCCACTTGGACACACCTGGTTCAGTGGCTGGGCAGAACACACACATGGCATGGAGATGACCTGTTTACCACATCTCCCACCTCTGGGTAGGAGTTTTAAATCAGATTTCAGTTTATTTTATTGCAATGTTTTGATCTACTGTATAAAAGGTTGGAGTCGGGTTAGTTCGAGGGGGAGCAAAAACTTTAATGGGAACAAAAGGGAACATTTGGGAACTACCGAATTATTGCATTCAGCAGCCATGCCTGGAGATCGAGTAGAATGCACGCATTGTGGCTCCCTACATCAGCTCTCTAATGTTAATCCATAGTTTGATTTTTAGTTTTTTTTTTTTTTTTTTTTTTTTTCGTGAGACTTGTGTAACCGTTTTTTAATGGTTTCATTTTCATAATATAAATGTTAGAGCTTGGCCTTTTTTCAGTATAGCCCTGTTTCTTTTACTGTGACTTAAGGGCTGGTTATACTCCGGCAGCAGTGGGTCGTAGTGAGCTTGATGTAGATATTTTTGATTTATGCCCAATATTGAAGCATGGTCTGCGCTATACACTGTGGGTCTAGATACGGCCGAGGTGGTGAGGAATTGGGGGCGAGTTTGTCCGACAAGGGAGGGACATGACGGCAAAAAATAGCGGGGATCCAGGTGGAATAAGGGTCCCAGCACACCTCACTCTTCTAGCTGGTCCAACTTCACGAGTTGTTTTCCGCAATTTCGGTCATAAAAACAAAACAAGCCGGCCTCCTATCTGCCGCACTGTCTGCGGTCACCTACAATTTGGGAGAGGTGCAGCGGCGTGTCTCCGGAGGGAGCTGGGACGTCCTTGTTCACTGCGACACCTACGCCGACAACCTAGTTTCGCAGTATAAATCAGCCTCAACTGTAAGTGCTCTCTTTTATACTCTGACAAGAGAATTGGCTTGGAGCTTATGTGCGTGGCTGTGTCTTTCCTGGACCTGTGGAGCTATTTAGCACCTTTTTTTATTTCTGCTTCATTCTGTTTGTTTTTATCTCCTTGAACCCCAGTTGGCCTTGGCAGATGACCGCTCACACAGAGCCTGGTTCTGCTGGAGGTTTCTTCCTGTTAAAAGGGAGATTTCCTCTCCACTGTCGCTACATGCATGCTTGGTGTGAGGGATTGCTGAAGAGCCAGCGACAAAATGCAAGCAAAATTATGTCAGTAGGCTTATCCAGGAGGAGCATGTCTTGCAAGTCAAAGACTGGATGCAATCAACTGGTTTTCCTTGACGTAAACTTTTAACCCATTTGGCTATATCGTCAGGGATGGTGTGTTCTGAACTGGCGCTATATAACTTAACCGAATTAAATCAACAAAATTAACAGCATAATACAAGCAGTTTCTCTATTCATCTTTGTCAGTCAAGGGGGTGCATAGTACACATCTCCACTAGTCTATTAGTAAAAGGCAGGGGAAACCTTAGATAGGTTGCAAGTTCTTTGTAGAGCAACAAAGAGTTACACAACAATGAACACATACTCTCTCCTAAGGGCAATTTAAAGTCCCCAATTAACCGAAATTAAAGGTCATGCTTCTGGACAGTAAGGAACCCAGGGTACGTGGAAAGAACACAGGGGAGAGCATGCAAACTCCATGCAGAAAGACCCTAAGGTGGGAATCAACCCAGGATCTTCTTGCTGCCAGACAACAATGCTAAAAACTGCGCCACTAATTTTAGCATTTAATCAGCAGACTGACATTCAACCTCTTTCTGCAGCCTTTCAAACTGTAATATTCAAGATTCAGACACATATACAGAAGCACATACTATATATTTACACACACCCACATACTCTTTTACACACACAACTAAACAATACATGTTTATCGGTTTTATTGTTTGTTCAAATCCACAAATAAAAATAATCTTAATTGCTTTAGTTAGGCACAACGAACCAACAAGCAGGTTGGAGCTGTTTATTCCAGAGTAATCTGATGATAGCTTCTGCTGTGAGTTAAAGCCTCCAGCATATTGCTAATAAAGCAACGACTTTCTCCTGAGGTCTTTCTTTCCCATTTGACTTGGGGTTTAATTTAATGAGCTTCTCTGCCATGACAGATATACTGCCTGAGGACAGACTCACAAATATACATGACAGAGAAGCAAAATCTGATTTGTTAGGGCATTCTGATGACTCACTGGTGCGCGTGGCTATCTCGCTGCAGGATCCAAGGATTCAAATTTCACAGCTAAGATCTTCTTAGCGTTAGGCTTCCTCAGAAAAACGATGTATTCTTTGAACTGTGTGGTCATTTTTATTTTATTGATAAGATAAGACAAGAAATGTCTTAGTTCTGTCTATTGGAGATTAATAAGCTTGTAGCTAAAGTAGATTCTTATAATGAAAATCTAGGACACCATGTACCAGGTGAGATCTTAGCTGCTTTATTTTCAGAAAAAGCATCTCGATGGGAGACATGAAAAAGATTGTATTTGTGTTCAAAAGGACTGTATCCCAAATAAAATGTGTTTCCCCACAGCGTTATAGCACAATCTGTTGATTTTTATGAAAGTCAAAACCTGATACACTCATTGCATCACCCAAAAACATAGAGCAAGTAAACCTAGAAAAGAAGCTCACGGCTCCTGGTATAATTAAATAACTGAATTTAAAAACCCACTGGCTTTTTTTTAATCTCATTTTGTACTTTCTGTTCCCTACATGGCCGTACCTGTCCCATTTAGGAGGACAAGAGCAAGATATATCAGCAAATTCACACTGGCAGGACAGGGAAAATGACCCTGGAAAGGCAAAATGAGGCCACATGACAAGTTGCACTGAAACGTTAAAAAAAATTAAATAAAGTACCTTCAGTCCAGTTTCTGACATCAAGTTTGCCACTAATACTTTTTTCACATAAGCTTAAATGTGGACCTTAAACTAATCTAGTGTCAGCTGTGAATACTATTCACTAAAAAAGTATTTTCACACTTCAGTTTTTCCATTATTTCTGAGTCAAATGCAACAATTTTTAATCTTAGAAAACAAAAAGCACAAGGATTTATCATTTATCAAGGATTAAAGCTATCTTAGCCCCATAGCCAAAACTGAAAAGGCAAAGGCTATAAAGTAAATAACCACTTGTGAGCAAATTCCCTTAAAATAAAGCTTTATATCAAAGATTTTTTTAACCATAAGACAATTTGAGGTCATGCCAGAGCACTTTTCCCCTTATTTTGGTTTAAGCATTTATTGGTATCAGCGCACTCATCCGGGTTAGGGTTATAATTTTGGGACAAATACAATTACATTTTCACAAAGAGCTAATTTGATTCAGTTAGCTGCCTTTAGATCAATTTATTTCTTACTGAATTTTTATTATACTTTTATCTTAAAGTAGCATCTTTTTTATTTAAATTTAGTGTGAAATCCTACAACAGATAAAACTATAAGACAATTAACTCTTCTTTTCTCATTCATATCTTTATAAATAAACTACTTTCAATAAAACTTTAAAGTTTTAAAAAAAACCTTCTCTTGTCCCACAGAGGAGGAGGAGATACTTATGGCCAAGATCATCTCAAAGTATTTATAGCCGTTTACCAGGGCAGGCCTTACACATGGGAGTTTGTGACTATAACGCTGTGTGCATATAAAAAAAACAAAGAAAGACAGATGTGGGGCGTAGGATAATGGAAACAACAAAGACGAGATAGGAAGGGCTTAAGGAAGGAAAAATACTGCAAGCTGTTTGCAAAAATTGGTGTATAAAGTAATTGCAGGGAGGGAGATATAAAGTTTCTGCTTGGGTTGGCAGCAGCTATGATAAGGGGTGGAATTGTGTTTTTCCTCGAGCATAATCCTCAGGAAAGACTACTCATGAATGTAATACTCTAAGAAGTCCATTTTTACTGTATAGCGTATGAAGTACATGGGTTTACAGGCCCACAGGAGCAACCATGGTCAACCAAGACAAAAGTCTAAGATGAGAAAACCTGCCCATGATGTTTTAATGTACCAAGGGGAAAAGTCCGGCAAAGGGGTTATTATAGGTTATAAACGGATGCAATGATCACAGTTGTCTTGTAAAATACAGACTGCAGGCTTCCTAATATGACCCGACTTCACTCCTGCAATTCCCACATCCACCCCACACACACTCACTCTCGCCTAGTCCCTCCTCTTTGCAGCATTTAAAGTAAACCTGGGAGCCACTTAGCACAGCCAATGTTAACCTCCACAGAGATACATAACTCAGACCTGACACCAAGATAAATATCTGGGTCATACTACAGGAAATCCATCTCGTCTGATCTCAGAGACAAACAAGATGTACACTGATCATTCTGACGTTACACTACAGAGAAAACAACACAGCTGCTCATGCTAGCCTGAAGAGGGTGCCCACATGTCAATCCACCACACATCACATCAATCACTGGGTTTTATGTGCAGCACATTGATCTTGGAATGAGCTTATGTCGGTTTAAAGTAACACAGTTTTAACGTTCATCTTGAAGGGGGGAAAAACTATTTATTAATCAAGATATTTACTATGAGGACTGTAAAATAAAAAACGTTTCATTAATCGTCTTGGTTTGGTTGTAGAGTGGTTACATCATAGAGATGGTCACGAGTGATTTTCTTCAAGTTCAAATCAAGTCACTGATGACTGACCAGGTCTATTAAACATGTCATCTAGTCTGCCTACAACCATACAGTGAAAGTAGTTGTGAATTAAAACCATGTAAAGTAATATCCTTTGGCTTAATTTAACACATTATTAATAAAGCTTAACTACTGGCCTCAGAGAGAAATGAGACCATTATGACAGAAAAAGTCAAGAAAAAAAAATAATAAGTACAGGGTTGAAACAATCGGATTCATCGTGATTAATCGATTATTGAAATAATCGTCAATAAATTTAGTAATCGATTAATTGTTAACTGGAGTATAGAGACTGTAAAACATGTCTTTAGCCGACAGAACTCACTTGGAGCAGTAATTATACCAAGATTGTACAAAAAAATAAAAATAACTAATCTGTCAATATGCTCTATCCAGAACTCCTAAAGTGGAGACATTATAGTTTCACCTGGTTTCATTTTGTAAAATAATCTTATTTAAGGAACGTTTTGCTATCCAATTATTAATCAATTAATTGAAAAGAAAATATTCTTCGAAGCCCTAAATAAGAATATTTCAATAGTAAATATATTTTTTTATCATATAGCCAACATGTATTGTAAAGAATTTTTTATGAAAATCACCACTGCATTGTCCACCTCTTAACTTTAAAATGTGGCAAATATAATATTTATATATTAATCATATTCAGAAACATTATATTTAGGGGTGAACAAAATTTAAATCTTTTGTTATTAATGCCATTTTAACATTAATGGATAAAGAAGTTAGAGGTAGAACTATGTATTTGATGCTATCAGTTTTGTCACAACTAACAGATCAACGCTAATTAGCTTCAACTGACAACAAATATCTGGACAAGTCAATTTGAGGGTTTCAAATTTTAGAAAAAGGGAACAACTGTCTAACATGGGTTGACAACATGCAGTATATAAAACAAAAGGGGGGAAAAAACGCATTTTGAATTAGTTCAATTACAATTAATTCAAACTGTTATGTCTGAGAGAGTCATGTTAATCATTATTAGAACTCCTAATTTGGGGGCATTTGCTGCTTCACTACCACGCATTGTTTAATATGAGCCATCTGAAGGAAGACAGCACCTTATTAATTTCTGCACAATAGAAACAAGTTCATTACATCACATATTTTGGTTTTGGTGTAATGATAATAGATTATCCATCATTACCAGAATTTCCGCATTGTGGGACAATAACGGGGTTTTCTATTCTATCCTATCATCATTTGTAATGGCAACAGATCTATTCAACGAGTAATGGTCAAAATATACAAGAGTATTTCCCTTTTTTACAGCCTAAACTTTACAAATATCTAATATCTAGACATTTTTCTTGTACTCTGACTTTTTTAGTTGATCCAACAAAATAGAAACTGGACTGAATCAGCTTCTTTCTCCTTTAACCGAGCCAGAAAATGAGCTTTACCTCATGCAAATTGCTCTAAAGGGAAGATGCTGCTACTGTGCACTTGTCTCATCATTGAAGCTCATCCAAATATACATCATGTTGCAAATTCCTATGCTAATGATGTGCATATTGATTAGCCTTTGACGTTTGTGCTCATAACCCGCCAGACGCTTACACTCTCGCTTTTGGCATGACTGCAGGTATAAATTGATACTTGCAGCATGGAGGCAGCTCAGTGTGAATGCCATCAGAGTCTTTTTTGTGTGTTATTAAGTTGCTAAGTCTTGATTTTTGACAGGCTGTCAACAGGATATAATTAGTGGTGTGAAAGGTAAACTACAAACTGGAGGAGGATAGTATAAGCATCTAAATGTGTGCGTGTGGATTCAAATCTTAAACTCGTCTTTCCTCCCTCCATCACCCATAACAGCATCATTCCATTTAAATTTCCATCTCATTAATCTTTGTTGTCCCCTGCAGTATCTAAGTGCGAGGTGACAATCCCCTATTTGAATACCCCCCCTTCACAGCTGCCTCAGTGGATACAGGCCAGGGAAAAGGGAAAAGGTCCAGACGTGGGGGAAGAATGTAGGTGGGCATAGTTCGGGAGTGTAAGTGAAGGGTATAGAGTGCAGATGGTGGGAGGAGACAAAGAGAATGATTTTAGGAAAAAATAAATCCAAGGATTTGGTCAGACTACCTCTGGCTTTTATCCTCTCAATCCATCCTTTTGGCTCAACATCATCCCTCTATGCCTCCCTAATACAAGGCCCCAATATCTCCAACAAGCCTTCTGCAAACAGTCCAATCTGCTTGGATAAAGCAATACATCAACACATTTTTCTCATCGTACTTGTACATTTGGGCTTTGCATTTGTTCTTCAAAAAAATTACACAACTAATAGACAACTTTTTGGTTTCTGTATGGATCTTATTCTACCTTTGCTTCAGCAGACAAATGCACCACAATCTATAAAGCATTCAGCATGAGCAGCAAACTCAATCTGTCATTTATTAAAGTTAAATATTAGTTTAATGCATATTTGCAGTGCTTCTTAGAGCTTTTTCCTCATCTTCAGAAACAACACAGAGTATTCCAGATCATTGATTTGTCTATACATTGAGGTTTACTGTAGCTCATTGTGGAGTTAATTTAACACCACAATTTAACTATTATTTTGCGCTTTAAAATCAGTTTTAAGATTTCAAGATTACCAAGGTACGTGTTTGGAAAATGTTGACAGGTTATGTTTTAGATTGTAATAAGCCCGAAAACCTCCACTGTAAACCTTTAAAAGAATATTTTTCTAGGAACAGATTCAAGCAGTAACTTCTTTTTTTTTTTTAAACACCCTTTAAGTGGTAAATAATTGCTACTTCATGAGGCAAGGAAAAGTTGACATACCTCTGATTGAGCACCTCTACAGACCTAGTATTTAACAACCAACACTGCAGATTTAACAACTGGCATTATGCCAATCCTTAAAAAGAGAGCTACCACCATCGTGTTTTTGTGCAAAGGGAGATTTTTATTGTTGGTTTAAAAAAACGGCTCATCCCAAACGGGCGTTACTGTCGTTTTCCACCAAGAATTATTTTTTTCTTGCTACTTCTCTATTTAAGTGAAAAATATCAGCTGTCCTGTCAAAAGATTCTCCCACCTGAGCTGTGGATCTTTCCTGTGCCTTCAGCGTTATCATGGGCATCTTGGCTGGTTCTCTGATTGGTACTCTCCTTGTCCAGCCTCTCAGTAATAGGGGGCAGCTATGTCATGGTAGGTCTTTTTTCAGTTTTATGGATAGATGATTTAGTACTCAGATGCAAGACACAGTTGCATATTAAAGTGGAGATAGTTATCTGTGTGCTCGAGTAATGAGGATTTCATTTCTCTGACAGATGAAAAACTAACTTTCAAAGTGCACTTCACCTGTGATGGCTGCTCATCTCTGTAAAAGAAACTGTAAACGCTTCGTAGGTCTTTAAACTTTTACAGCCTTCTCATTGCTTAGTCTCCTTTACTCACTGCAGGACTTTATGGACAAATACATCAAAGAATTTGATTTTTTGTTTGTTTTTTTTCTCTTTACTATAAGCGTGTTCAGTCTTATCCTCTCCAACCTTCCAGCATCTAAAACCTCTTTCATCAAAAATCCACCTGTTTTGAAACTCACCATGCTATACTACTAAACCTATTTCTATCCTGTATAGGTGCCCTCTTTCTTCTTAAGAAAATAAAACAAACAAAAATGAACACACAGGATGACTCTTTCAACCTTTATATAACTTACTTTTGGAAGTGACACTGCGCAGACCAACAAGTAAAAAGAAGAAAGCTAAGGTGCTATGGGAAGAGCGTAACGGGAACTACCCTTGAACTCCAGGTGCACACCTCCGGTCTTTTTGAAGTCATTGGCTTGCTGCTGTGCTTTGTTTCTATGACCTGATTTTATTTATTTATTTTTTTTCCTTTCCAACAGCAGAGTCCTTATCTGACAGGGAAAACTCTGGAAAGGTAAGAAGAGACCAAATCTCTGAGGGAGTCAATGAAGAAAAAGCTTCAACTTTAGAACTCAGACAATTACCATAGAATATAAACTAAAGGAGAGAAAATACCATCTATTAAGAAATAATTCAAATTTTAAAAGAAATTAAGTAAAGCCCTGGTTACACAACAATGTTACACTAACGTTAGAATTATTTTTTTAGCTTCCACAATTGATCATTTCCAGAGGTTCACGCTTTTAAACGATTATTTCTCAACGTACAGCATATTTTAATGTTCTTACGGATATGATAACAGTGATGTCATAGTGGTATTAGGAAAAAATTAACGTAATTTTAACACAGATTGATCCTTGCACTTTGGAAACACTTTTTTTTTTTTTTTAGAGAAAATGCACTTCAATGTACATTGACAGTAGAAAGGTAAACAGATTTTCAATTAAAAAAATAAATAAATAAAAAAGAACCCTGTGCAATGTCTTAGAACATTACATCCCCAACCAAATGTGGGATCATTTATTCTTCGGCGCTCCTATGAGCTGTTTGATTTTGAATGGCTTCCCACAACAATGGCGTATGGAAAAAAAAAATAATAATAAATTCAAACAGGCCAGAATGAATAAATAATTCAAACATAATAAAACAGATAAATAATGCAGTGCTTGTTTTAACTGCATGATCCTTTGATTATTTTGTGTGCAAAAATCACTATTTACCTAACACCCAGATGACTATCAGGAAGGCACAGCTTTTAAACATCATATATAAATATGCAGATGTTATTAAAAAAGAAATGAATAGGAGGATGAAGGAAACTCTTAAAACTAATTCCCAGCCAAGTTTAGACACACAGGGTGTTTTTAAAGGATGAATTGGAACTTGAAAAGATTAACTAGAAGATTAATTGGAAGAAGACAATAATTGAAGAGTCCTCCTTAAACAACATGATCAATACTATGCATTCAGAGTCTGAATACTATGCTTTTTTTTTTTTTTTAAACCTTGATTTAATTCCCAGTTTTAGCTGTGGAGCTACTGGCTTGTATTATTCCATCAATTTTATTCAATAAAATAGTGGAACTAGCAGAGAAATGACTTAAAAGATGTAGCCAACTTTATAATAATTTATATTTTTGCATTTAAAGAACTCAAGTTATTTCTCAAAATATATTTCCCATTAAAAGCTTATTAGTCCAAATGCTTGTAACCTTTAACCAAACTGTCGAAGTTGAGAGTAAATTAAATAAGATGTCCAGAAACAACTCAGGAATCAAAAAAGGCTAAAATTTACCAGTAACACCAGTGTCACTGTCACAGTGAAGATGAATTAAAAACAAATTTAAAGAGAATAAAAAAAAAGGTGTCTGATTCAGAATTCATAGCCATGTTTAATTCTGTTACACACTAAAATAATGACTTCAACTTGAAATACATTAAAGGTGGCAGTGTTCTAATTTAAAGGAGATTGTATGAAAACTTGATTTAGAGAGTTATATCAATATTTCCTAGAGAAAAGTCTGAGACTTGCACTGTAGTAGCATTAGGTCTCTTTTCTGCCAGTGGTATCGGTGCATTGCAATTATGCCATATATTTATGGATTTCTACAACAATATGTGCTTATTCTTCTCAAACCTGCTAAAGGTATATCTATCCTAATTCAATTTAGTTTTAAAAATATGAATATAATAATCAAAATGCTTATCCTTATATTTTTCACCTTGCTGATGCTGTTAAAAAGAGAGAAAAGGTTCAAATTAATTTTCTAACAATTAAATTATATGACATGTATGCCCAAGATCGAGTATAAACATGCGATTTGAACTGTGCTCTGTGCAAAAATAAAAATGCTGAATTGTTTTAACATGATTACAATGCAGAGCTATGGTAAGCCTACATTTAAAGTACTAATCCTGACTGCAACATAACCAATACAACACATTTTATTTCTTGTCAGAAATATGCAAAAGCTTAAAAGGGAAAAGGTCCAGAGGGTCGGGGGGGCCTTTCATAGACAGATAAATACAACACTGTTGGGGCAGCCGTTTTATCGCTTGTGTGACTTTGCACTCGGCCCCTGGTGCAGATGGGTGAATAAAACATGAAAAGATAACTTTGACATGAAAAAGAAAGTGGTCGGAGATAGAGTGAACTGGGAGATTAGACGCAGATAGATGGGTGTCTTCTGCCCTAGGGGGTTCATTTCATGTGTAGCGGTATGAGCTTGACATCAGTTACGTGAAGAAAATCAAGTGGAAAGCTAAAAACATCAAGTACAAAAACATGGAGGCCACAGCCCAGAAGATATATAGTTTAATCTCAAACTGACAAAAAGATGGAAAAGGGGATTTTGAATATAAAAAAAAAATGAATTAAGTGACAAATATCTTCTATCGATGGAACACAATAATAGCAACCTAAAATAACCCTTGGCATCAGTCATGATATAAACCAACTAATACTTGTTTGCATTAAATGCATCACAGCTCATCTCATTTCCTGGAGACAATGCTTTTCCAGTAGCCTTGATTTAATCCATCCAGAGGCCTTCAGCTCAACAAGCAAAAACAAAAAGGGAAAAAAAAAA
>NW_015150592.1:196343-204373 GCF_000732505.1 Cyprinodon variegatus
TGCAACTCAAATGTCTCTGATTTTAGAATGAGAAACAGAATGCTGCAGATAAACCATGTAGAAAGCGTGATGCTAATAATCTACAGCTTAAAGAACTGAGCACCTCGTCGTCACCATCGACTGACAGTGATGTTATGCGGCGTTTTAAGTGGTTATTTGGTTTTGACTTAGCCAATCTTTGCTGTGATAAAGGTTTGGTTCACACTAGGAAGGGTCACTGGTTAAACAAGAAATACAGCTAAGTTCTGTTTGGTTTAACCAAAAATGAAAAGTTCAAAATAAATCAAACTTCTATTGACAAACAGAACAACATAAGTCAGAGTAGAAGAGGGGGTAATCTGTGGCATATGAGGTAAAGAAGGGAAGAAACACCACCTACAGCATCATTAGGAGTTCATTAAAATTTAGACGTTTTCCAATTGACTGCTGACCTTTTGTTTGCATTTTCAGAGCTATTTATGAGTAGCTTTGCTAATTTATGATGATTTGTAATCATTGTCTTTCAGGTTTGGGTGTTTTTTGTTTTGATTTTTTCTTTCTTTTGAACATATGAAAGTTAATCACAAAAAATGAAGGAGGTAATAACAGAATCTGTGAGACAAGAACCGATAGATTGAGAAATATGGGAGGGAGAGATAATTACCTGGTTAAATGTGGGTCTAATTTGTTTAGCTTGGAGCTCAAACACAGCTCATATATAGTAATATTTCTAAAATATTATAACTAAAGAGTTTCCCAGACTTAGTAAAGTAAAAAAAAACTAAGTAGAAAATCATTTTCCCCAAGTTTGTACTTGCATTTGTTGGGGATTCTTGGTAGTTTTCCTGAGGCTTTCACATAGTTTATATCGATATCGAAATTATACCATACCATCAAAATTAAGACACATATCTCGAGATGCATTTTAGCCTTATTGTCCAGCCCTACAACATACCCAGAAATAGAGATGCACTGAAGGTCAATATAAACACAAACTAGACTTTATCTTAGAAGAACCAGCTCGATATTCTCCATGTCATGCTACATTACCGCTGCAATTCATGCAACAGGAACCATATCCAAGCATTTAGCACACAGGTTTTTGTGGTTACGGTTCTTTTCAACTGTTCTTATTTTAAGCTTTAACAAAATCTTTTTTTTTCTTTTAGAGATTCACCTGTTATTATAGCTTTCTTTCAGGTTTGATCAGATAAGTTTATTGTTGCAGTTATGTTTATTTCAACACATGTCCCCCGAGTTGCTGCTTATGAGCTAAAAGACAAGCGATTACAACCTGTAGCAGGGGAAATAAACAGACTCTTCCTGAAATGCCAAAAGGTACAAGTTGATATTCTGGGAACATATCAAACCTTCCCAACTTGACCTTCTAAAAGTTTAAAACAAAAACTCTTGGGACTAAAATGTGTTTACTCTTTAACTGTAAAAACATCAAAATCCTCAATTCCCTTTTCACAAGAGTTTTACACCATTACAACCACTTTGTTGTGTTTTTCTTTCATAAGCAAAGGAGTTTAAAGAATTAATTGTAGAAAAAAAATTATCAAAAGAATCAATTAGATGGAAGGCTCTCATCCTGTGGTATGAATACCAATGTTTGTTTTTAGGAACACTAGTGGTGCTCGACAGAAACTTCCAGATCAACCTTCTACTAAATACATTCAAAGCTAATTAACTCTGATTAGGAGCTAATAAGATCAAGCTGAACTGGTGAGTTGTTCAAAGAAAAGGTATCTTTCTTTCAACCTAATTAAATAAAAAAGTGTAGCAGAGAATATTTCAAGAACTTCAAGTTCAATCTGAAGCAGAGAAAGGTGACCCAATAACATCTGCTGCCATCCATCTACCCTGAAGTAGGAACATGAATCTATGAATAACATTAAACTCACCTTCACCTTGTTATAGGCTCAGTGATTAGTTAAATATTTGCCATATTTATTTGGATATGATGCACTGAACAATGAAGGAAAAACAGATGCACTGAATAATTCCAGCTGGTGCCAGTTTGGGGTTTTATTTAAAGTTTGACAAGCAAATTCCATTTTTTAAACAATGTTAAGAGTGATTTAAAAACTCAAAAACTGGCTATTTACATAGAATCACTCATGATAAAACCTAAAAGGACTCAGAGATTAGAAAAGCAAACCTACCAGCCAGGAGAAACGTGATGAGGCAGGTCTCTTTGGGCATGTAGAGCTTGAGACGAGAACCGCTAAAGACGTATTCGACAACAGCTTCTGACCGACCAGCTCTCTGAAGGAAGGGGAGGAACTGCTTGGCTTTCTGTGTTTCCTGTAGAAAAGACAAAAAAAAATTTTTTTGAAACAAATGGCAACAAGACATCTAAATCTGTGGGATATGAAACAAACCATAAGTGGATTATGCATCATTTTGACAAACTTGGCAACTCAATCTAAAAGGGCAATTACTAAAAACTGTAACAGGCTTTTCCTAGCAGAAGGTGAGTATTGTACATAGAAATGTAATCTATATCCCCAGTGTTACTTAATAAAAACATATTTATTAAAAGAATATGTGGGGAACAATTGGTAGCACAGTTAAAGACAGGTTAAGCATTATTGTCAGAGTATTTTAATGTAGTTTTCTGCCCCAACAAAAAGATTTAAAATTCGGACTGGCTAAAAAAAAATTCTAACCAGCTAAAAGATGACGCTTAAAAAACAAAAAAAAACATGATTGTAAAAAGCATGTTATTTCCATTTGGAGTTAGGGGTGGCAGAACCCATAGCTGACAAAACAAGGCAAACCGCTTAATCCACCGCTAGGACATATTAATCCAACATATTAATCCAACAGGGAGTCGGCAGCCAGACCACAGAGTTTATAGGTGCTTTCATTGTTTAGTATCTTTTGGTTTTTATTTTTTGCATCAGAAAAAAATATATGTAGCTGTCCCCAGTTAGAAGGCCGTCGTTAACCAGGCATGTTTCCATTAACCATTAAATTGAGCAATTAGGCTGTATGCACAACTCCATTACATCCTGAACACAAGGCAGCACTTTATTTTTCCCCCATTACATCCTGAACACAAGGCAGCACTTTATTTTTCCCTCCGTCTTTTTCTACTGGATGAACGGATTAATTCAAGTGTGCCTGACCTCAGTAGCCATGGCCAGCACACCTGAATTAATCAGTCCATCCATTAATGAAAGACAGGGAACAGAATAGCTGCCTTAAGTTCAGGAATTAGTGGAGTTGTCATAGAGCTCATTATAATTGTGAAAATATTTTTTTTTACGATTTGATGAGGTGGTTTTTCAGTCATAAGATTTCTTACATTTTGCAAACAATGCTTTTCGGATAACACGAGTCACGTGATCTGCAACTGGACCTTTCTACCTGGTAAAAAGATGAAGAAAAGGACTGGAAGAAGTGTGAGGATGATGGAGCCCACTAAAGATAAAATATAAAAATATCTCTGCCGCTGCCATGTAGTTTTCAGATTTATCAAGTAAATAAACATATTCAAGTACAACTTTTAGGGTATTTTCCATTTAATAGAAATACAGCAATTGCAGAACTTTACATTTTTGAATTGAGCAGAATATTGACAGTTTTGCACACATTTGTAATGGAAATACAGCTACTGAGTAAACTTAAAAACTCAAATTCAAGTGGAAGATTTTGGTAATCCAACTATGGGTGGAAACTTGGGCTGAAATAATTAATCTGATTAATCGATTATTGAAATAATCATCAACTAATTTAGTAATTGATTAATCATTAACTGGAGAGTAGAGATTCTAAAACATGCCATTAGCTGACAGAGTAACCCACTTAAAGCTGTAATTATACAAAAATTGTAAAAAAATAAAATATTTTTTAAAAAGATTTTGCATTTAAAATAAAAATTGTGTTTGTCTGTGCTCTATCCAGAACTCCTCAAGAAGAAAAGTTCGAGTTTCAGCAGATTCATTAAGAAAACATTCTTTAAGGAACCTTTGGCTATCTGATTATTAATCAATTAATTGAAAAAAATAATCAACAGATTAATCGATCTGCAAAATAATCCTTAGTTGCAGCCCTAGTGGAAACTATACATAATTCAAGGATGGCATTTCCAAGATGGAATTGTTGAAATCCTTAAACTTAGTTGGCTGCCTTTCCCTTTCACAATTTCTTTTTGTATTTTTATAATAGAAAATAAATAATTCCTGAAAGGAAAATTTTTATTTTAACACAAAATGTATCCTGTGCCTTTTAAGGTAAGTTTAAGGTAAGTTTCACTCAAACATGCTTTAATAAGTGTGCTTTTTTTCCAGATATCTTTATATTTTCATAATATAAAGTGTGCCTTGCTTCGCAGTGACACATCTGGAGCATCATGCAATCAAAAATTATTCCCCCGTTCCTGCTCCCATCTCCGTCAGAAAAAGTGACTCACAATTTCTTGGTGTTCTTGGGCCAAAAATTATAATCTGAGCTAAATCGTGTATTCAGGGAGCACTAGTGCTGCAGAAGCAAAAGAAGATTCATAAACGATAAAAAAATAATTTAATGTGAACCTACTCCAGGCATGAGCATGTAGGCACAACAGACCGGTGAGTCATGCACCAGTGTTGTGTTTGGATGAGCCAGCATGGACACAGGAGTAGGAACAAAGGCTCAGACACAAAGTCGGAACCAAAGCAAAAAAACAAAACAAAACAAAAGCTAACCATTTTCTAAAGTAAATTACTGAGAGCTCAAAGTGTTTCCAAAACTAAATTTATCAATATTTTCTTTCATCCCATCTTTCCACCAGGGAGTGAAATACAGCTCAAAGCAACATATTTACTAAAAACAAAATAAAGAGCACATCATCAGCGTGCTTCAAATGGGAATGTGTTAGTGAGGGTATATACTAAAGCCATAAGATGTTCCACCTGAACTCCACCCACTGCATTCCAAAATAACCCCTCGAGTGGGAGATGACACTCCAGTTCACACAAACATTTACCACACCTGCAGCATGTGTGGGCTGTGCAGCCTAACTTGGTTCAGAAAAAGGGAGAGACAAGTGAAAGAAGAGGACCTCATTATGCAACCTTTAGAGGCACGAGGTGAGTCAAGTGCCTTATCCATTCTCCTCCCACCACCTCTGTGCATCTCCTACAGTATACATTTATAAACCTATCTCGGCACTATTTGTGACTGCATCCCACTCAACGTGCATAATCCCTTTCAACAGACCTTTAGCAAAGGATGCTGACGTATAGAAGTGTGTATTTCTGACAGGGACGGCTCTGTCTGTGTAGTGCTATATGCATGCGTGTGTGTGTGCATGAATTTAGAGGGAAAGGGAAAGTATTTTGGGGCTGGTGAGCAACAGTGTTATTTTTGTCCTTGTAATGCTTTAAAAAAATGTTAACATTAGCCTTGCCAAACAACTGGTGTGTGTGTGAGCAGATCCACACATTCTGGCAACAAACCAAACTGTGCTGCAGATCAAGCATGTCCTACTGAAGACAAAGGAGTTAAGGGAGGGTTTTGCAGTAGCATAATGGTACTGACCTGAACCCAGTGACAGCCAAGGGCTAATAAGTATAAATGTATTGTAGCTTCAGAGTGCTGTAGAACATGTCGGAGATACAAAGAGCATCAC
The DNA here is from genome assembly GCF_000732505.1 of Cyprinodon variegatus. Lineage (NCBI taxonomy): Eukaryota > Metazoa > Chordata > Actinopteri > Cyprinodontiformes > Cyprinodontidae > Cyprinodon > Cyprinodon variegatus. The sequence continues at coordinate 201,946 of NW_015150592.1, forward strand.
AAAATATCTCTATAAGCGCCTGGAACTTTTGACAACCTCGGCCACATTTCAATACAATTTCACGGAGGTTATTTTGACTTTTCTGGGGTCGTGGAAGAAGGGCCTGGCCTGCAGGTAGGTCTTTTTAGATTACCCCAGGATTATTATAGGGGAGAGGTAGTAAGCAGCAAGATATCCCACAGTGCATTGCTTCCCCAGCAGCTGTGGTGACTACAAAAGGTGACTTTAATTTTCTTTTTTATATAGATATTCATCTTTAAAAAAAGAGTTTAAGCAGTAAAGTTGGCCTCAGAAATGTCTGCTACTCAGTCAATTTATCAGAAATAACCCGACTTTGAAACCCGTTCTCTGGGTTTTCAGGGCAGCAGAGCTGAAAGCTCACAGTGGCAGCAGCCTGCAGACTCCGCTGGCTGCTGGAGTGGAGTTTGACCTCTAACCTTTGCCTAATTTGGACCAGTCACCCTTTCATTTCTCTCTGCTTGTGTTGGGTTTATAACAGTTAAAAATGAGATATAAACATGTTTGACATGTGGTAAATAACTGCATGTTTTTCTTTGTTTTCTTTGCTGGAAATGTGACATTTTAAAATCAAATTAAATATAAGTTTAACAAAACAGAGCACTTTCACTTCATACATAAAAAAAATGCATGTTTACCCAAGACTGTACAGTTATTTCAAACATTTAGTTATGTGAAAATTAGAAAAATTAAGGGATTTTATTTTTTTATTACATGCTCTAATAAGACCCACTTTTAAAACCACACAAAGAACTTTAGGCTCTAGGGAGTAGATACCTGCAAACTTCAAAGTTTCCTTTTATTTTTTGCATATTTGTATAAATTCCCCAAACACACAAGATTAGAGTCCAAAAAATATTATACACTTTAGTCTGCTTCTTTACTCTGAAAAAGAGAATATTGAATAAATTCTTTACTCCAAATTTCTCCTTCAGCAGAAACTAAAGAACTAATCTATTCAAATGCTCTTCATTTTGTAAGATACAATTAAATTATTCTGTTACTTAATCATTCTGTAAGCATTAGAGAAAAAATGGAACTGCACAAAAAAAAAAATAATAATAATAAAAAAACCTGGGTTGAGCATATGAACAAAAAACAGCTCACCATTCAACCTTTACTGCATGGTTTTATGAATTTCCCACAATAATGTTCGTGTGATGAGCCCTTCCAATCAGGCTTCATTAGCCAAATGACGCCTCAATCAAGCCCCTGAGCACACGTAAACAGGCAAGGACCGAGATGCCTCTATTAATGATGTTTATTTTTAGAGGCCACTGAGGATGAGTCAATGATTATAGATCATTTTCTCAGAATTACAGGCCCTAACGTATCTTTTAAGAGTTATGTTGTTTATGTGCAAATGACTCCACATTTAAAACGATTTAATTCCAATTATAGCCACAGCACATGAATGCTCATCCTATTATCCACATCATGTAAACCATCTTATTTCCTAGCGTAGGATGAATAAACATGCATTATAAAAAAAAAATGTTAAAAAGATGCATACCCCTGAGATATCAGCCACTCTGTGGATGGGGACCTCCTTTTTGCTGTGCAGCCCCTTTCCGTTCTTGATGGCCCTGCATGCAAACAATAACGCCATTAAAAATCAATCCATCCATTCATTCATGCATATTTTTATAATAATACATCTAAACTAGCATTATGGGAGTTTTAGCTTCATNCTAAATATTTCTTCTACACCTTTTTCTTCCAACTAAATATGTTGTTTTTTTAATAGAAAATCAGACCGACTTTCTAATTCACCACTTTGAATCCTATTTGAAACACCCCAATCAGCTGTAATTGTTTAATTTCTTAATGAGAGTCCAGCAGATTTCGAATGTCAACCACCGAGCTACCAAGGTTAACTGTGACATTCACAAAATGTCTCAGAAAAGCAATAAAAGCTCATTAGACTATCATCATGTTCTTTTCTTCAGGCCGCACAGTCACACTATAGTAAAACCTTTCCTGCTTTCATCAAATGGTGTAACGATAATGCTCTACCTAATGTTTTAAAAAAAAATGAGCATATTATCAAGGATTATATTAATCATTACCAATTTGAATTAAAGGCATGCTCAAAGTGAGGAAGAGGACCTCATTCATCCGATCAAACACTCTATATTGCTCTCTGAAAAACTGTATAATATGATCATGATGAGGACTAATCGCAAAGTTCTGGATTTCATGTTCAATCAGGCTGCTAAGCCCAAAGAGACATTTTCTGTCAGAAATCCAACTGCTCAAAGAATTTAAATTAGTTTTTAAAATGCTTTATTAATATAATTCAAATGGATTTAATTATTAAAATAATGCTTCAGCTCGTTTTCGATGCACAAGACACCGTCAGCAGTAACCCACTCATGGCTGGAACAATCGGATTAATCGTGATTCATCG
>NW_015150592.1:206803-217590 GCF_000732505.1 Cyprinodon variegatus
TTTAAAAATGGATGGTTTTGTACAAGTCTAATTTTATTGTGAAGCTGAGATCTGTAGGTTTTCATGAACTAGAAGATAAAATCTCAATAAAATGCTTAGAAACTCTATAAATATTCAATCAATATGTGTTTTGCCTTTTAAATTGAGATTAATTGAATAAATGAAAAGCACCCGTGTAATGAATAAAAAAAGGACTATATTTTTTCCACCAATAAAGGCTTGGGGTTAACATGAAAAAAAGAGACCAGAGTGATAAAATAATCCTAATGGGAGCCTGGCCCATAAAGGTGAAAAGGGAAATGGAGAGACATCATCTATCGTCTGAGATGGCTTAGGGTCTTCTTTGATGGAAAAAAGCCCAGTTCATTATATGTAATGAAGACAACTTAAAGTTCCTGTTCTGCAAGGGGTCACTTGGACGGACAAGAGCAGCTAAGATGAGCCATCTACATTTATGTTAGCTTGTACCGTAAAGATGTGCATTTTAATAGCCAGGGGGAGGTTCCTTGAAGGCTGTGGGCCACTAGCTTTATGCAATGGGAGCTAAAAATATAACTGAGGCGATAGACAGAAACCGCTCATCATCTCTTATAGGACCCCACTAGGGACAGAGAGAGAGAGAGGGAAAGGAAGCAAAGAGAGATGGAAAAGTGACAAAAAGAAATGAGGGAAAGGAGACCCAGAAGAGCAAGGCCGTAGAAGGACAAAACGGAAAGCGGCAAAGGAGAAGAAACAAGGACATGTACAAAAAGAGCAGAGATGGCAGGAATGGGCAGGAGAAGAAATAAGGGCAGATGGCCGGTGACACTGTACGAAAGACAGTGAAGAGAACGAGTTAATGCCATTAAAAAAAAAAGGTTGCAGCTGCATCTGCTCTACCTACAGCAAGCAGATCTTAATCTATGGCAGAGTAATAAAGCTTGTACTAAATCTCTCCACTGCACCTCCACATAATTATATTCATAGGGCCTGAGTAAAGAGAGACTCTGATTTAACGTCTGGCGCCTGGGTTGGTGTATGTGTGCCCAAGCATACAAAAAGAAACAAGAAAGGAAAACCCTTAAAAGGAAGAGAAGAAAATAATATAAAGGGGTCGTTAATATGGGCAAGAGTAGTAACATATTTCCTCAGGAAGTGATTCACCACCCTTATGGACAGTAATTATTTTGACACTTGAAATAAATTTAAATAGCTAACAAGGTGGTGACCTTAGCAAAATAAGAGAAAACGTTAAGGGTCATTACATTGTCAATCACTTCCTAAAGGCTAATTTATCAAGTTAATTTAAAACATATGTGATAGGTGGTTCATGTCGGTGGGTGATGCTGCATTTAATCCACATTTCCAGACACAAACAATTATAAAGGAACACAAAGTGTGAGCTGATGTGAGAGAGAGGAGTTTCTCACCGTGCCTCTGCAGCGAGCAGCTCATCATAGTGGGAGGAGCGCTGGTCATCATCCTGTCTGTATCTGATGACTGTGGCGAGGCCTTTACTGACAAGAGCTTCAGCTATGTTACTGGAAGAAAAAAAAAAAGGGGGACAGTACACTTTAACGCTCCATTTCATAAGACATAACAAATAGAATCAGCAGGCGGTGTCCTTTTCAACAAGTGGTAAGCAAATGTTCGGACTGCATGTTCCCAAACACATGAGGAATAAGGTTTACAGAAAAAGGCAGGCAGTTAGGATATTAACATTTTAAAGTCAAAAAAATATTGCTAGATAAACTGTTTTACCACTTCAGAAAACCAGAAAGCTATAAAAATGTCTGACCTCTGCAATTTCAAAACTTGCTGTCACCAATTACTACATTTTGTGTAATTTGAGGATCAATTATATTTAATTACAGGTTTTCATTTAATATGGGACTGAGTAAACTGTGATAGCTAATACAGTCACAGTGGTAATTTACTACAATAACTGTACTTTAGACATGGATTTGGGCCAATATGAGATTGTTTTTCACATTATAATAAAAGACATATTCCACAGTTCTGGGGTATATGAAGTTAAATAAAGCATCTAAGTTAAATGCTTTTTGTAACTCATTTCAGAACGTCATCTTGATTCATTTCAGAATGAAGTAAAATGTTTCAAACCATTGTTTAAATTAAACTTGACAATATTATTGCTTAAATGATCATTGTGATATCATTGATAGAATAGATTGGGGGCATGCCCTACTGGAGAGGGACATCACTATTTCCATATAGCTTGTCAGAGGGAGGAGAAGGTGTTCAACAATCTTGTTAGATTGCTGCAATGAGTGGACTTTAGAAAGCACAGTGGGTCAGCACCGCCAGATCACTGATTGTGGAAACTTCACACATGATTTCAGGTGACAAGGATTAGTGCCTTTAAAATAATCCTCAGGTAAAATGTTTCTGACAGTCTAGTTTGAGAGCGGCTTGACACAAAGAATGACACATTATTTCGCTGTGTTTGATTCATCAGTAAGTTTTTGCTTTTGAAGCCTCGACTCCAGCCTGAACTTCTTGTTTGTTAAGCTCCCCCGAATTCTACATTTAATGATTTATAAGCCCCATTTACACTACCCTTTTGAAATCTTGCTAAGATCGGTCGAAGCACGATAACCGAGATAACTGTTGAGTGTAAGTGGCATGCAAACCGAACTGGACCGTGCCAGACTAAACCAAACCACACTAAAGTAGTACTAGTTTAACAGCAGGGCTCGACACGGTTCAGTTGTGGCTCGGTTCTCTGATAAAGAGCACATGAGCAGACCGCATCTTTTCCTATTTACTGTCAGCTTCCAGTAGTTGGCAGTAATGTACATCAGTAAGACGTTTGCCAACAGCCAAAAAAACAGAAGAACTGTAAACAATAATTGAAAATTTCTAAACACTAAATTCTTTAAAATGGCTTCAAAAGAGCGTGTTGCAACCTGGGATGACGCCGAGACTAAGGCTCTTATTGCAATTTGGGAAGAAGATGTTATCCAGACAATGTTGGATGGAACAAAACATAATCACAAAGTTTTCCTACTAGAGAGTAGTAGTACCGTAGATCGTCACTAGGAGGCGAGGAACCGTGCTAGTGTAATGCGTAAACGGACGTAAAGAACTGAGCTCAACACGGTTAACTGATCCAAGCGAGGTCCGAACTCGGAACGCATCAGTTTTCAGAAGGTAAACAGGGCTATCGTCTTTGTTATCCCGGTTGGTGGGGGGCCTTTTCCTACCACACTTTCTCCTGTCACTCAACTTTCTGTGGATATGCTCAGATACAGACCGCAGTGCCATTTTATGGCGTACCCTCTTCGAGTAAAGTGTAGTCTTCCATCTACTGGACAATTAAGCAGTCCTCCTCATGATGGTGTTTTTGAGTCTTCATCGGTAAGGCACACTGCCCAGCATTTTTAGATTGATTAACAGGCTCTGCTGAAATGCAATCATCGGAATTAGTTGTGTTGAAGAGAAACATCTAAAACATGCAGGGCAGAGTGCCTTAAGAACCAGGGTTAAAAAAACACTTAATTTAGCCAACCAAACCAGACAGAGACACTTTAGAGGCCTTGCAAACCTTCGCAGGTGTGTTGAGTTAATTAACTGATAAGAGTGTTAGACAAGTTTTTCAGTATTTAACTTTACAGACACTCAATTTTGGGTTTTCTTTATCTGTAAGCCATAATCATTAACTTTAGAAGAAATTAAGGCTTGAAATAAGCGTGATTAATCTACATATTTTTTTACTTTCTGTAACGATGTACAAAAGAAAAAGCAAAAAGTATGTGATCACAATCAATATGGCTCTTTCTTGGCATACACACAAGCCGCCTGAGTACACTGAGGATCACTGTGAGCAATATCTGATAGGCTGTGGCAACACACCAATATTAAATCAAAGAAATTGCTGTTCATGACATGTGTAGTATGCTATATGTAAGAGTCCTGCTTTGGCCAGGGGGAGAGTCCTGCTCTGGAGATAAATGAGACATTACACCTTTCAGACATAACTTTATGTTCACATTAAAACATTCCCCTTTTGCAGAATGAAATGTGTGAAGCTTGTGCTACAGTATAAATTCCTGTATCTCTTTGTCTCTACCTGTAACCCTTCAATTATATATTGTTTGCGTTTGCACTTAAAATATGTAATAGTTCAAGCATTTTATGATTAATACCCATAAATAATTAATATCACTAGAATATTAACAAATTTACTTAAATTCTATACATTTTTCACGTCTGTCCTTACGTCCAAATATGCGACTTTAAGAGCTTTCTGGTTGCTGTTTTGTTATCATTCATTAAACTAAATCTTTCACAATCAGCACTGGATGCTGCAGCCACCAAATCAGAGAATGAGCTGATTGATCCGGTTTGTTTTTGCTTCGCTATTGTACTTGAAATTAGCAGGAGAAAAAAAAAGTCACATGGAGCACCTTGCTGCACGATGAACAGATGTGTCTTAAATTGTGCGCATGTTGGATGGCAGGGCTGCTAACAATGGGTGAGTTTCATTGTTCTGGAAGCCTATAAATAATTTGGGCCGCCAAGTATTCTTCTATTTTGTATTCATTTACTGAAGCAATAAATGAAAACTAAAATTATTTCTTATACCTTTAAGCTACCTTTACAAAGCTTACTTTGTTTATATAAACAACAAATTGATTACCATAAGCTCAAATTTAAATTATATACCTCCAAACTAGGGTTAAATGCATCTGCAAAATAATTGCAATTATAAAAACGAACATTTTCAAATTGCACAGGCCCTCAATTTTGGTTACACTACATTTAAAAAGAGTAAGACATTTAATATCTCACTCCAGCCCCAACAGAGGAGGGAAGAGAGTTGCAGCTAGATTCATTCAGTTTTTCCACACAGTATAATCCTGCAACAATAAAACTCTGGACAAGAAAGCTTTCAAGGTCATGAAAAAGCTGAAACTCTTGAGTTAAACACCTACATGCTTGTTGAAAGTGCAAAGAAAACAACTGGAATATTGGATGAAAATAATCCAAATATTATTTTTTGGCACAATCAGCTCTACTCCAAACACCAGTTTCCATCTCTCTCCCCTGATCATCCCCTGACTGTAGCTTTCATGGGGACAACGCCAGCTGTCAACCAACAGGCTCCCAGCATGCTGTAGTCCAACTGATGGAGGAGTCTAATTGAATGCTTACAATAGCAAATCCTGACCTCTGTGCAGACCAGTCACATTTGAGACAGCTGGTTAGATGATAGGGAGAAATCTGTGTTTCTGTGTGTGTGTGTTTGATGCTGGTTTATGACTTGAATGATACAATTAGAGGGGAAAACAAAACAAAAAAAAACACACGACAAGCGTCGTTTTCAAACGTTCTATTGAGGGAAAACAGACTTCTGAGGCCTCATATTCAGCAATGTGGCATTAAAGCTCTGCGCTGGTTTTGATTAAATTTCAACCTCTGAAAAGCGTTTTATCCGTGATCTTCTGGAGAGAGAAAAAAATGACAAACTGATAAACCGAATGCCTTCAAAGACCGGCTTGCAGATAGAATATAATTGCTTGCACTGAGGTGACCCTTTTCTGAACAAAGCAGCAGCTTCAGTTCTGATTAACAAGCTTACAAATTCAAAGCTTTTAAAATGATCCTGTTGTATTTCATCAGATGAAATTAGGGTAGTAAAATGAAACGTGTTGATAGAGTCAACATAAAATGCTGGATAATCTAATGCTGGATGTGCTCTGCAAAAGTATTAATAGGCCATAAACTAATCGACATTTATTCAAGTTAGAACCAAAATTGTGTCTTTGTATGCAGAAACCAGATATCTCTAAATAAAATAAATATAAAAGAGGTTTGTTAGGGAATACTTGCACACCAAAAGCATTAGTGGTAACACATGACCCCACCAGAAAGGTCAGGGAGGAGGTTGTGTAGAAGCTTATAACAGGATAGTTTCCAAAACACTCCTTACATCCCACAGATGAATCAATCTAAATGAAAGGCAAAAAGTCCTGCTAATTATTTTAGATGATGATAGGGTCAAAAGAAAAGCAGATTTTGTTGTTTTCTTTTCAAAATCTAATTAAAAAACTCAGCGGAAAACTAAGACAAGAGATTGATCTCTTTGCCTAACCTCCATTATGGCAGCATCATGCTGTGGGACCATTGAAGCATGTCATGATTGATGACATCCGACGTTCCCTTTCCAGGGCACAGCATTTGTAACAAACTCCCACATGTAGAAAAGCATTTTACTCATTTTGGTAAATCGAATTAAAACTTACATCCCTCCAATTGTCACGGTGGCACAGGTGCGCTCTGAGAAAGCGGGCGTTCCTTCTCCAGGACCGGTGGCAGCCCTGATGTAGTCCACTGTCACGTTGACCTGTGAGGAAACAAAAAAGAATCAATAAATAGACAGTCACCAAGAGTGGCATCCGTTACGACAATAATTAGTGTGGGGAGTGATCTCTCCTTGCATGTGGGTCCCTTTTTTGTTTGTCCCACTTCTCAAGGTCACCCCCAGTCAGTGTGAATCACATCAGGCAGCATTGTAAAACTCCCCAGAGGAGTAGTATTAACACACTGTGGGTGTTTAGGACAACACACACACACAGCAGCGGAACCCAAATGACCCAACACAACACGTTCCTAACAAAGCTCCCTGGGGATAGACTCCAACCCACTCACCCTGAAGATACACTGTTGTCAATCAGCTGTGTGCATGTGCATATCTCCACAGGCATGTGACAGGGGAAGCCAGCATTATGGGCCAAACACATGTAGACAGCGCTAATAGGAGGGGATTGCAGGCACACTGGCACACACAATCGACTGTTTAGGAGCTGCATATAAACTGTGTCAGACAAGTGTGATGTTCGGAGGAAGAAAAAAAAAAAAAGTGGATTCTAGCTCTGCATCAGAGTGTCATTAAGTTTGGCACGGACAACTAGTACAGGCCCATTACAGGGACATGAAAGAGTAAAGGCATCCTGTCAATAGATTGACATGATGAGGACATTGGGAAGCGAGGAAGAGAACAAGGAAGTTGTAGAGGGCTGTTTGCTAAAGAACCATTAGCAATTTCTGAGGAGGAGGGAAATTATAAGGACTCCAGGGGAGCTTTTCATTAGGATAACTTGCTAGTTTCTCTTCTGGAACCCTTAGCTCCTCCCAGTGAGAATGTGAAAGAGACACAATGAAGGGTAGATTTTTTTTTTTCTTTCCCCATTTCAAAGTGCAATGAAGGGACATAAAAATGACAAGTAATGGAGAAGGGAAGAATTCCCATACCTTGGGGGAAGAGTGGCTTCAAATAAGGATGTTATCCCAATGAAAACAGCGGAAGAGACGATAGCTTGTCACAGTTCACTATAGTCCTCACAGCAGAAGTAGTAATTCAAATACACGTAAACAAAGTCATTGTTACCCTTTGTTTAAAAAAAAGAAAAACCCACAATGGTCACTGAAATAGATTTAATATGACAAAAGTAATAATAAATGCACATTGTCTGGAAATGAACCAGTTAAAGCCAGACGTGGCTTTTCAACCATGCATCAACACAATGATTTTAAAAATAAACTCATGAATGAGGCCTGAAAGAAATGGTACACTTAATGTTTTGCTGCGCAACCTTTTGAGGGAATCACTGCAATCAAACGATTCCTGAAGTAAACAAAGAGGTTTCTGCTCCCGTTTAGGTCCACTCCCCATGAGCAAACAGCTCCAGTTGTCTCATGTTCCAGAAAACATGTTTCTGCTCCTTCCAAAGATGCTTGATAGGATAATCCAATGTTTTCCTCTTTGCCATTCTTGAGGTTTTGAGTTATGCATTTTGGGTCATTATCCTTTTTGGAAATCATTAACCTGTGACCGAGACCAAGCTCTCTGACACTGGGCAACACATTTCTCCTTAGAATCCCTTGATAAATATTGAGTTTTCATTATACCCTGCAGAGATTAAAGATACCCTATGCCAGATGAAGCAAGGCAGCCCCAGATCATAACAGAGCCTCTTCTATGTTTCACAGTATGGACAGTGTTCTTTTATTGATATGCCTTCTTTTTTTTTTTTTTTATAACTGTGAACATGGAGCTGAGGTACCTTTTCATAAAGACAAATTTGTGTCTTTCCAGAGGAATCCTCCTAGAGGCTTTTTGGCTTGTTAACATGTAATTCGGCTGGCTTTTTTATGATTCAACAACGGGGTCCTCCTTGGTCGTCTCCCATTAAGTCCACTTTTGCTTATAAATTGATGCTGATGTTCCTTGAGCTTGAAGTTCACCTTTTATCTCTTTGGAAGTTTTTTCTGGGCTCTTTTGTTACCATTCATATAATCAGTCTAATTATCTATTTTCTTCCTGCAGCCACATCCAGGGGGGTTGACTACAGATCCATGGCTCTTATATGTGCAACTGTAGTCACAATAATATTAGCTTAAAGGAGGTAGTCTTTATATTTCTCGTCTATAATTTTCTTTCTCATCTCCTGAGGCAACTCTTCCCATTGATTATTTTGGTCCATGTTGAGTGCGGTACACACCATATCATGAAACAGCACAGTGACAATCTCTATCCCTATTTATAGGCGCACTGACTGACACCTGTGAGTAGCTGACAGCTTAATTTAACATTTCTCTTTGGTCTTTTTATTTTCAATCTTTCCTTGGGGTACCATCACTATTGTCCAGGCCAGTTCCATGAGTGTATTTTTTTACGTCTTTTTGTGGAAGCATTGTTGAAAAGTAATATCTGACTTTCATTTGTTCAATATCATTGATTTTTATTCATTAATACTTTTGTCAAATTATTATTTCTATGACCATTAAAGGTTTTTCTTTATTAAAATGGGGGATGCCAACAATTTTGTCCACCTGTGTAGATGGAAATAACTATCAAGGTGTTTTTTTTTTTTTTACTGGAGTAAAGGTAGAGAGAGTTGTCGTTTCTCCCAATTCTACAAACAGCACCAGTGTTCTTTTATTAACCAAAGAGTAAGAAGAGCGAGAACCATTCACAAAACCCAAAGACAACAAGCAATGCTGGATACAAACTACAAAGTGCAGAAACAATGACAAATAAAATGGAAAAACGCTTTCATTAAAAAAAAAATTAAAAGAAACCGTTTAGGGTAAGGATGGAACATATAAACTACTACCAACAGATTAGATTAGGAAGGTTCTAGTTCCATTTTCCACAGGCCATCTAACAGATCTCTGGATAAGGGAAATCCATCCATTAGAACCCCCCAGAAGAGAGGCAAATAGAAAGGGGAAAGCCAGTGAATGGATCAGAGAGCTGGTAGAGTGATAAGAACAGCAGTAGAGGTGTGAGACTAAATGTGTTTGTTCTGCTGAGGTGACGAAAAGCATGGGAATATTTGGTTTACTGTGCCAAAGGAATCATGTATACAACATGTCTACATGAACGAAAAATCACATTCTGAGCCATGTATCCAATCTGTTGAAAATTGAAAGCATTCATTTGGGGATTTATACATTACCGATTAAAATGGGACTATGGAGACTACAAGAAAACTGGTGGTATACCAAGTTGGCCATATTGAACTCAACAGGTTTTCAGGTCAAAAAAAAAATTATATATATATATATATATATATATATATATATATATATATATATGTGTGTGTTTTTTTTTATTATTATAATTTTTTTTGCAATCAGACAATGCAAATCTGCACAGTCTTGGAAAATTCCCTTGAGTTCAATAAAATACTTTTTCATGAATTTAATGATTTAGATCTAAGAGCAACATGCAATAAGATACAATGAGAAGAAAAAGGGGAAAAAAAAGAAATGGTAATGTGATGTCCTTCGTTTTTAGGCTTATTTTGTTTTGTTTTTTTCTCCCTTTACCTGATAGAGATGACACAAGAACAAATGTTACAATAGTCTCAATTTAAAAAATAAAAAACGATTTATTAGATAAATCATAATTTCAGGGCATGTCAACAGAATGGACAAAAGGATCTACCAAGAGGTGTAAGTTTTAGCCAATATATATATTCAAGAAAAAACCCCACCAATAATCAGCTGGTTGATGGATACAAGTGTTTAAGGATAAAATTATAGTTTTTCTGAGACTACATTTGTAGTCTGGACACAGTTCAATAACACTCCAGCAACCACTACATTTAAAAAAGAAAATACAGGTATAACACTAGAACCATTTTGAGTTAAGGTGAGGAAGAGACGAACGTTCAAGGGAACATGGTGTGCAGCTCGATTTAAAAAAAAAAAGGAAACTGAATTCGCTATGGTGGCATTTGTGCTGTTCATTAAGTCTGCTAAAGGGAATTAGATCTTGTCGTTGGGCATATTTTGTTAAATTGGTACAGTAGCGAAATACCAAAAGCCAACCTAGATAAACACCTTAAAAACTGAGTACATTTTCAGCCGCTTTGGTCAGTTTTCTTTCAAGCGTTTAATTCCTAGCCAAGATCCTGTGTTTAAAATGCTGACTTATCTGGTAATCTCAAAGTTAAGGATAGGGCCAAACTTTTTTTGTTTACAAAAGACTGATGCTTACAACTATTATTATTTTATGTGCATATCATGTTATCTCATATATATGCAATAACAGGGTAATATTTAAACAATTGTTTGTCTTTCTTTTAAATTAGTTAAATTCTATATCTATATAATTTGTATCAGCAAATGAAAGTTTTAGTAAATCTGGGGATGTAAAATCTGCTTCAGTCTCTGATTTTAAGCCTTTAAAAATTAGACTTCTGTCCCAGCTTTTTTTTTTTTTTTTTTTTTTTTTTTTTTACCAGTTAACGTGGTCGTACTACATGACAACT
>NW_015150592.1:217605-237895 GCF_000732505.1 Cyprinodon variegatus
ATTGTTTGTCTTTCTTTTAAATTAGTTAAATTCTATATCTATATAATTTGTATCAGCAAATGAAAGTTTTAGTAAATCTGGGGATGTAAAATCTGAAGGCTGTTCTGTTTTAATTGACTTTAGAGAAAGAGAAAAATTCATGTTTTTTTTTTTTTTTTTTTTTTTTTAGATTTACCAGTTAACGTGGTCGTACTACATGACAACTTGTACAAAGCTTTGATATGAAAAGGGAACATGTGCCACGTCGTGATTAACAGTACTCCAACCCAGCGTGAGCTCAGAATGAGTGGTTTTCCCAGACAGGAACAGAGAGAAAGGCTGCTTACCCTGAAAAATGTGGGAGGTTAAGATTTGCATCAACTAAAATAAGCAACCGTCTCCAACAAATTCTATTGAACTATGATCACACAGCTTTATCTTCCATTCTATTTACCTTTCTAACAGATATGGCAACATAAACATGAAGACGTATGGCGCAGACTAATTTCAATGTACCCAACCCATTTAACTGATATGACTCACAGCAGAAAATATATGGCGACAGATCAGAAGGTAGGAGAGAAGAAAGACGTATGTATGCATATATGTAGGAACTGCTATAGTGGAAGCGTCATGAGGAGCATGTTGGAAAATCTAAATAAATAGTGGATTTAAACATCAATGGTTCTCACCAACCGGCACCATAACATGCAACCCAATATGACCAAACTATAGCATGAGACAATAAAAAAACAGGGCAAACATGAAAGAGAGACTGACGTGTAAAAATAATACTGATAACTAATCCTGATAAGAGAATATTAGAATGTGAGCAGTTCAGGCAGCTTTTTAGAAGGTTATAATCATTATTTGTATTATCTAATAGAACAGCAGCTCTGATTCTGGAAATATATGAGATGCTTTGCAGGGAACTGATGAATGGAGGGACAAAAAATTTAGCTTTATCTGCAGTGTATTAAGTAAGTACGTCTCAGATATTTTTATACATATTTGTCACATCTTTTAATGGAACAACCCTGAAGAAATTTCTACCTATATACATACATAAAAACGTCAACCCATATTACAGACTCTGCTTTTCTTAATTCCAAAGCTGTTCTATCAGGTTGAAATCAGGACTGTGCAGACCAGTGAATTGGAGTTTTTCTATATTGAGTCAGAATTCTCCCAAAAGTCACTTGTAATAAATATTTAAATGAGCAGTTTTTTTTGAAAATGCACACATGTAAACTACTATCCATGGAGACATTGAATGTTCTGTCCCAAATATACACAAAGACAATGGGTGCATGCTCCTTTCGTGAAATTGTGGTTAACTTTTTATGCACCTATAGATTCTATAATGCTTGCATGTGGACCCATCTCTGCGCGCTCAGATCAACTTTTGTCACTTTGAATGCATCCAAAAAAAACAACCCTGTGATTGGCTACTTTTCAGGAAATACTGCCTCTTTAAGCTGTAACTGTCTTCCTACTAGCAAAGCAACTTCATGCTATCCACTTCTCTTCAAAAGTTGGAAGTTGGTAAGCAAAGTCAATAAATATAAGATGGTCTGGATGAATATTAGATTCTGATTGGCTGTAGGGTGTCGGTTAAAAAGGATTATAAGTCAACTACAAAAAAAAGTTTTGGTCAAATAGCCTGATAATTTCTGCAAACTCAAACTGGAAATGGGAACGCTCGTTAACTTGAGGGATTTCTTGTAACCAATTAAAGGTAGGTTACTTTGTCTGGTAGCGAACGCCTTCAAACTGACAAAAATTGACAGCAGTGAGCAGAAATGGATCCACACGCGAGGAGCAGGGACGCTGTGCACACGTGGAAATCAAACCACGTGTGCACAAAGAAAGAACATTTGCGTTAGAAAGAGTCAATGAGCGTCTGGATGAAGTAAAGCTACTTAAACGAGTATTTATTACCTGTGTGCAATTTTGGCAGAATGTTGACACCATATATCCAAACAGGAATAGTAGATTTGAATTGGAGCATCCAAATTTATTGATTTGGTGTGACTCAATACTTGTTGGCAGCATATGGTATAATACTTTGATGAGATGCAAAGCCATTAGTCAAAGTTACTAATTGACAAAAGTAAATACACTGAGAAGTTAAAATTTCAGTTGTGTCCAATTAACTATTTTTCCTCTATGTCATGCACCTCGTTAGCAGTACAAGGTCTCAGGTGTGCATGGCGAGCGGGTGTTCATCTCATAATGAACACTGCAGGTTATAAAGATGAGACTGCTGTAAGAAGATTGCCAAATCTTCCACACAGTCTGATGAGGAAAAGCAAACTAAAGACTGGAACCAGTCCCCTGGTCTAATAAGAGCAAGTTTGGCATCAACCAGGCTAAGGGTTACCAAGTCAAGTGTGTCTTTCCTACAGTCAAGCATGCTGGTAGGAGTGTAATGGTTTGGAAAAGGCCAAATGTAGGGAGATGTGTTTTATTTTAAGGAACTGAAGCGGATCTTGTGTGACACATTGAAGCAAGCCATCATCCCTTCCTCTGTTAAACTAGGTCAGGGCAGTATTCTAACCTGAGACACCCCAAACTCACCTCCAAGATGACCACTTTAGGAGGAGTGGCAGCCTAGTGGTTAGGGCATAGAGCTTGGAATCCTGAGGTTGAGTTTGAAACCCACTCCCACAGACTGTCACTCTGGCTCTCTGAGCAAGACCCTTAACCCCTGATAGCTCCCTGGGCACCGCATGATGGCAGCCCACTGCTCCCCAAGGAGATGGGTTAAAAGCAGAGATAAATTTCTCCAATGTGAGATCAATAAAGTTCAATTATTATTTTTTTTTGTTATTTACAGTATAGTATAGAGTCTTATCTTTATTGCCATCACTTGAAAACATGAATATTTACAGAAATATAACGGGTCAGTTTAAATAGATAATAAATTGTAATTAACTATCTGAATGTGCTTGAACCAAGATCTCAACTTCTCCTTTGAACCTGCTCTTACTTTCACCCAGTCTATATCAAATACCCAACCACACATAAGACATTCACTCACTTATATGCCCGCCAATAAAAAGGCAAAAAATTCTGTTGCTAACAGTGCTACACAAGCAGCTGCATAACAGGAGCCACTTTGAGCATGCAGGATTATCCAAATGTGCTCAACCCTGATAAGTGGCTTAATGCAACATTTCCATTTGACTTTTTTTCCTGATGAAGCTGAGACCCAGGCGTGCAAGAAGCACTACTTAGAAAGTTAGCCAAATCTAGCTTTTTGGGATTATGTCACCATGCAAGCGCTGCCATTTCAATGCGGGTGGGGATGGATATAAGAAAGCCTGAGACAGACAGAGCTGGACTGACAGGGAGAAAAGGGAAATAAGGTGATGCCTCACTGCCTTTTTTTTTTTTTTTTTTTTTTTGTAAAATGATAACTTAGAAGAGGATTTTGGACATAAAAGTTTTTCTTTTTATGATGGTAAAAGGCAGAATGTCAGAAAACAATCTTTATTAGCTATGAAATTACTGGAAATTAGGACTTAATTTAGTAATAATATGGAAAAATTGTTGGAATGATAACACTACATTTACCCTAAAGCTCCTTTCAAAGACCAGTCCAGATGTGAGCCACCTTTTTTGTTCACAAAGCAGTTTACTATAGAGTTCTCCTGCCAAAAAATTAAAATAAAAGCCCTCTGAAAATTGATATTAGATATTCTTTATAAAAAAAAAATGCACAAAGCTCCCCTTGTGAATAAAGAAATGGGGTGCTTTCATAGAAAAAAAGGAATTTAGCATAGCTCCATTCCCCTAAATCACCAGTTGCAGTTGGGCTTTAAGATTTAGATCACTGGGAGTGGCAGTTATTGCTCAATCATGTCAGAGAAGGTTTTGTAGGTGAAAAATATGCCCATTTCTTACATCATGACATGCTTGTGTTCTCACACAGCTACCAGGCTTCAAATGAGAATGTTTGCTAGTTGAACATTGCCAATTAGCTTTACTACATTTCTGTCACCTGTCTTTTAAATCAAATGTAAAAATAAATCTAGGCTTATGAAATCCCCAATCACAACAGCTATGAGACATGCTAGCGTAAGTCCACAGTGTTCTCACACAGCATGACTGTTCATCTGGCATCTGTTTTTGAACATTTATGATGTAGATTCAGATAAAGCCACAGACTGTTATTAATTTCATTACTGATACATAAAAGCCTGGACCTTCTTTCAAATAGCTTAGACTCTCAAAAGAATCTGACAATAAAGTAAGTGGGTCAACTAAATTGTTCTGTTTGTTGACATGCAACATGTTCCTGCACACAACAGGGTATGCCGCATTCAAAATGACAAGCTATCAAGGCCAAGGTGCAACAGATCATTATGAAAGACTTCATGCTCGAGTACCGAACTTTCAAACATTCACAACAGAGATTTCATTTTATCCAAACTAAATCATTCTTGTTGCCAAGGCAGCTAAAGCCCACAGCTTTTTCCAGACTTGTTAAATTATTTTCAAAAAAAATGATATATGGTGACAGAAGGTTTAAATCAGAGCTTTAGTCTTGTATCTTGGCAACAAAAAGGAATAGAAGAGAAGCAACTTCCCAGAGCCCCTTCCTTTTATTGATCTTGCAGCGTAAGAAGGGAGGAAGCAGTGCCGCTGGAAAATGGACAGCTCTCCACTTGAACCCGACTTCAAACAGGAAAAAAAACACCAGCATACTTGGAAGATCAAGCATCAATATTAATCAAATGTGGAGCAACATATAGAGATATGCATGCAGGAGAGCTTGAATCTTCAGAAACTTTTGAGGTTTCTGAATCATCAAAATCATTTAAGTGCTGCATCATGTATTGCTCTCTGTGTAAAACTAATACTTGAGTTAGCTTTAAAGGTGCATTTAAAACGAATGTATTGTATTGTAAGACAGCTTGTATAGTAAATTGTGGCATAGCTGAAACCTAAAATTGAAATATAAAATTTTAAGCCCTGCAGTGAAACCTGAACATATCAAAATTCAGACCCTTATAAGCCAAATATTTCCTGATTCTACTTCAATGCTTTACACAATTAGGTAAAAATTACAATTAAAAGTAAACTCCAATTTTTAACCGGTTTAAACTAAAGAAAATTCGAACCTCATTTTTGCTGCAAAGGGATCAAAGTAATTACATCTCAAATAGTTTCTCATGCCTGATAAGAAGCTAGTTAAACAGCCAAACTGCTAAAATGTTTCCAGTTTTTACTTTAAAATATTTCCCTTTCTTTTCATTTTAAATAACAAAGCCTAAAGTTTGAGCTTAATGTTGCCTGAGTGGGTAACAGTAATGCTGGGAAGGACATTTTAAGGATTTATCAAAAATAATGTGGCTTCCTTGAAGTTATTAAGCCCATACTGCTCCCCAGGCGCCACACAATGGCAGCCCACTGCTCCCCAAGGCGATGGGTCAAAATGCAGAGATTTCCCAATTGTGGGACAATAAAGGGATTTACATTTCTTTAGAAATATAGAGAATCTAAAATATCTCATATTATGAATCAGTGAATCATCATTTAATCCAGTATCTCTGTGCCCCAAATGTGGTTTTTAATTTAGACTACATTGCAAAGAGATGCATACGGCTGAAGGCCTTTACTTCTAAGCTTCGACTTTTGGTTAAGAATCAGAAAATTTCAAAAGAAGCTTGAGTTACAATTCATGCTGGCATCGCTAACTTTTTAGCAGTTGCTATGACAGCATGACTGGGATGTTTGTGTGTTGGTTATTTGCTGGCTGATTGCAGACCTTGTGGGGAGCCCGTCTATGCAATCTTTTTTTCTTGTTCTCATAGTGCAGTTGTGTTCCTGTGACATGGGAGTAATAATTTTCCCCTTTCAACACGAGTTTCAATTTAAATACTAACATTTCTATAGACAAATAATTACAAACTATACAGTATAATGTGTTAATACTGGATAGTGTTGACGTCACACTTATTTTTTTGAAGGAAATGTGAAGTTAATCAAATTTGAACCTTTTTTATAAAGAAACAAAAAATATAACCCAACTTTTAGTGCCTGTAAATTAACTGCAGTGTTGTAATAATGATAGAAATAAGGCAAATGAGAAGTGAGAAGATTTATAGAAGAAAAGCACATTTCTAGATTGAGAGCGTGACAGAGAATGCAAATTTCTCTTCAGCATGGTGTCCGAGTTCTGCTGCTCTAATTCAGTTTAAAACATATAATTCAGGGGTAAGAGTTGCATTAACATTCAGGCTGTTTTACATTAAGACATAACAATCTCCTTTCAAGGCTGATAGAAATCTCTACAGACACAAGGTGTGCTTGTATATATAAACAAGCTCTGAATTGTTCCAATGTGGTTTGATGCATTCCAATATACAATGCAAACAGACCCACTGACTCACTCCAGTGAAAACAAGCCAACACACTTAAGGAGTTAACTCTTTTCAATGCAAACAATTATGCAGAGCTCCCACTACAATAAACAACACAAACAGCAATTTGCTTGAGGCTTTTCTTACAGCGCAGGAACAATTAAGCCAAGTTAACTTTAGCAGCTCGCAAGTCAAAGCAAGATATATGGAGACGAATAACAAATTATACATGAACGTACAGCTAATTTGAAAACGCTAAACCTCAGAGCACAAGCATTGAGCCTATTGCTAACAATATTTACTGTATCTGTTCAAAGCTGGATGCTTTTGCTTTTAAAAAGTACTTTAAAGCTGAAGATTTCTGAAATCAAGTCGAAATAAATGTACAAGTTTTTCTTGTAGTGTTTAAGATGATCATAAAAGAAGCCAACATGAATACTGTTGTAATTCAGTGCTGGCAGATCTACTCGCACCAAAGCATGGCTTCAGTTTCCAAGTTTCTACTGCATGTACTCTATTATTTTTGGAACACAAACCTAACAAACAAAATCATTATTTTCGCTTCAGTTGATGAAAACCAGCTCAGGGCTGAATTTTCTGTCATTAAAAAAACATTAATGAGGAGGATTAAAATGTCTGTGATGAGAAGCTGGGACAGGGATATGAATCTCACTCCCATACAGAGAGCCAGAAGGAACTCTTCTGGCTTTTGACTTTGAGTGGGTGCCTGTTTTTGTTTAACAGCCTCGGTTGTACTGTTATGAAAGTGTGAGTGAACTGCTTGCTCCATCTACTATCAGGGTTGTTGGAGATCAGTCATCAATATGCTGGTATTGTACATTCTCAGTCAAACTAAAATACAGATTCAACTTTAAAACTGTTCCATTTGTTTTCTTTCTGCTTCAAAAAAATTTGATGTTTTACATTTATGAGATTTTATTGTGATCGCAAAGACCATCTTGGCAGTTTTCCATCAATACAAACTTTATTTCTACACTAATCTTTATGCACTTCTTGTTCTCATGATACATGCCCGTCTGTTTTTGGCAAAAGTAAAAAAAAACAATTTATCCAGAGTCATAAACTCAACCTACCCCCAAAGTTGTATCATTTCCAAACAAGTTGTTTTTTTGTATTTCAGTTTCCACAATCAGCTTGCATTCAGTTGTGGCATACATACTAGAAGAAAAGCTAAGCTGGAAATCTAAAATCCTGCTATGCATCTAGAAGAGCGTTTAACCCTCTGCTAAGCTCTAACAGGTCAGATGTGAGTAAATCACAGCAGCCCCCCAGGTGTACAAACCAAGTAGATCAATATACACAAGAGGGGGAAATCAAGACTGCTTGTTTAAAGGGTGCATCCAGGCCAACACTAAGCCCCAGGACATCTTCCATGAGCACTTAGTATTCACACGCAGACACAGAGGAAATAGATATCCAGCTCTGAAATACATTTGTCTGTCAATGAGAAAGGTGCAGGGAGCACTTACAGTCAAATTGCATATTTTTATCTACAACTATTACAGAATTCCAAAAGCGCGATAAAAAGAAATCAGTCATTCATTTACCGGAGAGCAAAAAATAAAAAATAAAATTGGAGCTTTAAAATCAGTGAGTGGTTCTTACCTTTTTCCCAATGAGCTTCTTCCTGAGGAACTCCCGGGCCTCAAACATGTATGGGATGTCATACAGAGGACGGAATCGTTTGTCTTTGTCCTTGTTCTTCTCCTGAATACAGATTGAGGGGTGGGGAGGGAAAGGGGGGTTGAAAAGAAGAGAGAAAGTTAGAAGGGGAGAAACAACTCAAATTGCACTTTTAAAGGTTGATAGCTTTGAAAAGCAGCTGCAGATCTGATTTGAGAGAAAGAGAGACACAAAAGTACAATATGCAGGGCTCCAAATAAAAATATGAAGTGTATTCCCGAGTCACTTTTTTTAATTAATGCTACTTGTGCGCAATGTTGGTGCTAAAGTTATAGGGGGAGTCTCAGAAAAACATGTAGATATAAACCTTTAATGGTGGTCATCATAAAAGCATGCAACAATTTAGATTTCAATTGAATATTTTCTGACTGAAATCACTCTTCTTTCTTCACAATAATTCACTAACTTGGGTTGTTCTATTGTGTAAGCTTCTAAAAAGATATACTTAGGTTCATAGCGGTCAGTGACAAAATATTAAAACTTAAGGCGTATTGAATTTTCCACTCTAAACAGTAAAAATAGTCTATTGGACACAGTTAAACACATCAAAGCGGTTGCTTTCAGTTTGTTTACTCTGCTTTTGTTCTTTCAGTCACATGGCAGAAACAGGACCATGAACTCAATGAAATATTAAAATGTGAGTGACAGCAGCTCATACAAACACCACTTCACTCAAACAGGCCTACTACCCCTGCTCTCAACACAGATAAAACTTGCAATCAGTGAATACAAAGCTATCATGCACACTGACACAAACAGGCAGACACTTCACCTTGAACAACTGCATGACAAGCATATATTCCAAGTACTTATTTACAATTTCTGGGTAGGCTCAAAACTTTCCATTTTGATAAAGCTTATAGTTAGAGTGGCTCAGGTTATGCAACTATAGGATTAGAATGCTGGAGGACATAGGGACCCTTTTTCATCATGTCAGCTGTGCTGCTGCCATAAACACAGTTGTTTATAGATGTTGGAGCTTGGCCTGTTTTTCAGTCTAGTCCTGTTTCTCTGACTGAGACTGGCTGAGTCAACTGAGTCGATGCAATCAACTGGTTTTCTTTAGATAGAAAACTGAATAAATTTGGCTGTATGATCTGGTTAAATTGTCTCTGTAAAGTGCCCTGAGATGACACGTGTTGTGAATTGGTGCCATATAAATAAACTTAATTGAACTGAATTGAATTTCAAAGAACACTGAACATTAGTTCTTATGCCAATACCAACAAGTCCAGGGTGCACCCCTCACTTATTTCCAACAAGGAGATAGATAAAATAAATAAAGTTGTTTGGTCCAACAGCACTGCATATCTTATTTAGGAAAGATGAGAAAGTACTTTTTCTTGCAAAAGACTGAGGGAATCTCCTGAGCCTATAGAGCTTCAGTCAGTCCGTTTGTAGACCAACTGGCCCAGTTCAAGACTCTACTCTTCTGCATGAGCCATCATTTGTTCACTTAAAGACAACGCTCCTCCTCTACAAACTACTAGAACCATGCAGGTTTTATGAAATCACAAACTGATATTTGAAACCGTTTATTATCACCTCCGAATTCACTGAGACTAAGGTTTAACTTGAGCAAGATGTCCCCAGCACCTTGTGTCAGGCTATGTATGGATTTTTCTCCCAAACATACCTTTTGCAATTGTGGCCATAACTTGAGTGTTTCATTTATCTAAAATACATATTTGAACATGTTTATGGATAAATATAAATGTTTATTTAGCTAGCTTTGATATTCTTGTGTTACAGTTCTTTCAATCCCTTTGTGATAAATGTGCAATTGTAATTTAATTCTTATACACAGCCCATTTTTTTCTTGCCACTCTAATTAAAAAGGACCAACATGAGAAGAATACAGAAGGCACAAGATTGTCCTTAGATCCCTCCTAAATAAAACTAGGAGGGACGGGAGGGCAAAATGTGGGTAAGAAATGGAGGGCAAACTGACATGGAGACAAAAGAAGAGGAAGGAAATTTGTCTGGATCAATAAATGTTTAGGGATCAATTACTGTCTTCAAGAGGAGAGTTTCTGGAATAAAAACTCTAAAAGGCAGCATTTGAGAGGCAGAAATCTTTCTGATACTTTGTCGCTTGACATGGCAGAGCTGCAAAAGAACAGAATTATGTTACTGGCCTTTGCTGGATTTATTAAATTATGAGTTAAATGTGTTTGTGCCTTCCTTATTCAATCAGTTCCTTACTATCCACATTCTCGAGCTGAATCAGCAAAATGTTAATTCCTAGAGCTGCTCTCACACATACAGAGTGGAAATCCCTCAACGCTCAGCCAAAAGGTGATTCATAAAGTCAGTTTCAGATAGTTCAGGGTGAGCAAATCCCAGCCTCAAGGGTGTATATCCTCACTGTTCTGGAAATTTTTTCTAACTGAACATGTCTGACTTCAATGAATGGGTCATTAGCAACCCCCCGCAGAACTTTGTCACATGCAGGGGAGATAATACATCCATTTCACTCAGGAGTTTTGGAGCAGAGAAACAAACCTGCACATCAGGAGTCCCTGAGGACCAGGTTTGCCCACTCCTGAATGTTGGAGTACTTCAACTAATCAGTTGCAGCGACTTGATGGAAGGAGCTTTGAAGATTTCACATTGCCCTGAGCTTTAACTTTATAGATTTTGTTCTTAAAAGAGTGTAACAAACTGTGTAAAAACTAAAGTCTAAAGAATAGTTCTGTTTCTCCATTTTATTCTCTTTGTACTTAAATATATGCTCTAAATACAGGGCCCATTTTTTTTTTTAAATACCATCATTTGGCCAGCTGTTTTGGCCCTTTATTGGTATGACGTCAGCGGCTCGGTGAATTGACAGTTTGATGGACAGAAAACAAACAAATACAATGGGACAGGGAAAAAATTTCACACTTTTGTAAACACCAAATTTCATACTTTGAAAATGCGTAAGAAGGCTGCTGGTGGCTTCTTTTGGATAAAGCCTATTCATGCCAAGGCTTCATTATAATTGTATATAATTGACAAAGGACAATACAACAGAACTGTTTCTACAAAGAAGAGCCCAGAGCAGCACAAACAGGACTGGTGAATTGAAAAAAATAATTCTCAACTAATAGGCTGTAGAAAGACAACCATGTCACAGTGAAAGAGCATAAATGTCAGTGCTGTATTCCAATTAGAGCCAGGCAGAAGAGAGGCAGATACAATGAGGGCACCATTAAAAAAAACAAAACAGGCCTCTATGATGCAAACAAGTTAAAAAGGGGACTGAAGCAAGGTCAAAGGGAAGGGGGACTTCTCATCGAGAGCTGCCAGCAGGAACCAGAGCTTAATGAGTGAAATCAAATAATTTAAAAACAAAAATGATTTATCTTCACAGTATAATGATAAATACAAACAATGCTCCCCTACTCGGATAATAAAGTGAAAAATATCATGACTAGTCTAATTATTTGCCTATGGAGCCATATCTGGCTTCATTCACCGGATAAACCGACAACCTCAGCTTCATTAAATTACTCCAGACAACCTCCCCGTACCATCATCCATAAACTGTTATTATGCTGCAGCAGTAAGGTTACAGATAGAGGAGAGAGTTGGAGCCATGTCTCAGCCGTAACCAAATAAAAACTGTTCCCTCTCCCTATCCTCAGGGGGAGTTTTGTTCTATTTGGGGTGAATTCCCTTCATTCTATATTACCCACTAAGGCTCGGGAATCATCTTTGACTACTGCAGAGGCATGGTGCATGCTGGATTGTACAGTGTCGCAGGGCTGCAGGCTCTCAGGCTGTGAATGTGTGGATGTTACTGCTCCGAGCATTTTAAGCTTGAGAAACGTCAAAACTGAAACCATGAGTCAGGAGAATGTCATTTTTCTAATGTTGGGGGAGTACAGTGGAAGGCCTCAATTTTATATTTAGTTGATTGAGGGGAGTTTTGTTTGTACATAACTACTCTTTTGGGGGAAAATCTCCTCTGCATGCATGTGTCTCAGACAATGAGTGCATCATTTCTGATGACACAAAGCTCTCAGAGTCTTGGAGAAAAAGGCAACATTTACGGATGTGTACAAAGCAAGATGACTAGCCCTATGAAATCAATTTTATTTTTTGCCGAAATTTCACTTTTTCCATTTGTATTTTCCTGAATTTTGCTGGATTTTACACCATTATAAAGAGACTGAAAAATATTTAACAAACAACCAAAAATGTAATTTTTTTTTTAACAAATAAAACTAATTGACGTGGTTCAACAGAATATTAGATGTTTTAGCAACATACTTAAAAGTATGTACAGTCCTTTTTTACAAACAAATACTTTTTATGAGCAAGACATTTAATCTCACATTAAAAGAAGGTTTCCTTTCATAAAAGTGCTTTATAGATGTACATAAAAATGTCTTAAGAAATAAAAATCTACAACACTGTCTAAATTTGCCTTTTAAAAAGGAATCCACACTTGTTTTTACTTCTTCCAACAGTGAAAAATTTACAGTAATATTTACCTGTCTTTTTTAAGGTACAAAAAAAAGGTAATGTGCTAAACAATCTCATGCCCTGCTTGTTCTGATGTAGATTAACACCTTGCAGGCATCCGGGTCGCACTAGCTAGCTGCTTATCCCAGTTTCTGATACAACTGACTGTAAGTGGTCACAACATGGATTCATATGTGTCCGGTCGATTGCTTTACTGATAAAAATTGCAGGAAAAATAGAGAAAAAAAACTTTGAGAAAAAAAAAAAACTCTTTTGCCCTCTAAGTTTTGTTTTTTTTTTTTTTTAGAGGATTTCAGTATTTGTACTTGCCTCTTCAACATGGCCGACCTGAGCCTGCCCTGCAAAAACAGCTGAAAGCAGATAAAGGAGATAGCAGTGGACAAAATACCTCAATATGGGAAAATCCTCTAAGATTCTGCGTTTTTAGCTAGATACCTTTAATATGCTAAATTGCACAATTCCATCTGTGTTTCCTTGAACATGGAAATCATAGGGCCCTATAAACGGCAGAGTTTTTAAACTGTAAATTATATAACCCAAAGAAAACAACATGTATAACAGCTGCAACTTGTGAAAGTCTGTAGCAGCTCAGGCATCAGCTTTTGTAACAGTATAATTAAAAACATCAGAAAACAAAAACTACAAACTACTTCCAGATATTTATCACTTGATGTAATTTCACTAGGATATAACATGTAGGCTACACTTTCATTATTCCGCCTGTCAAACAGTCATGTTCAGAGTATAAGATGCCAAAAAAACATCATTACCTGAAATCTTACCCCAAAGACTGATGCTGAATCATTTAACAACTGCAGATATAATTATGACAATAATTACCTTCACTTGCTGAACCTCAGATTGTTTAAAACAGTTCACCAAAAAAACTGAAAGCCTGACAAAATTTATATTAGCTTTCAAGTGCTTGATATCCATTTAACAAATTCTAGGTTTAATGAAGAATGGTGAGAATCTGAGTAGCTCATATTTGCTGGTTAATTAGATGTGATATTTCTCCGGGTAAATTAGCATCAAGTAAACACGCTTTAGGCCATCTGACTGGCAGTGCATAGCAACAGGTGGGGAGATTGAGAGGGTTCAGTCTTTCTTCCTAGCTCTCAGGAAACATTTTGGCTCATCCAGATGGTCTAAAAGGTGATTAAAGAGATGCAAGAAATTTGTTTTTTGGGAGAAAATACCAGGAAATTAGATTTTAAAAACATCAACATCAAAAGTTTACAACTAGATTAAAGCCATACTTTAACCTGACTGAAGGAGTAAGAAAGGTTGGAAAAATCTAGAAACAAGGAAACGACTGAGGGGCATCAAGGAAAGATATGACATTTGTTTAATATTACCTGTTCCTGAAACGAATGATTCAAATGACCATCTCATTTAAGAGATGAGATATCCTGATATCTCGTATCTGTGGTTAAAAAAAACAAACTCTGTTCACTCCTTTAATCCACAGGAGTTTCAGAGAGAGGCATATGTTATCTATTCATCAAATCTGGGTGCACAATAGTGTGGAGAAACATTCCATCTTCGGGGAAGATACTAACCAGTTTGTAAATTCAGTAATGGAAAAATAATCAACAATAATTTCACCATTTTCTTCCTCTGTAATAAAAGAAACCTTGTTTAGGAGTGCAGCTAGATCACTCATAGTTATTGCATCTATCCGACATATGGGCCAGCTGTCTGAAGTCAGGGATGTAACAAACCAAAAGGAAAAGAATCAGCGCATCGTTCTGAGGGGAAACAGGAAAGATTTCAGCACTCTGAAAGAAGGCCTGAGCCGGGAGATAAGGAGCTGGTATATCTAGAACGGAACACCAGTCTGATACTGATACGCAAGGGCACCCCTGTTGTCCTAGATGGTGTCGTTAAGAGTACGTTTTACATGCCAGACAACCGCAAAGTCTCAAACTTCTATCAAACTCCATTAACTGCTGGTAATGCCGTCAAAAACATCGACAAGGCACAGTGTCTGGTGACCTTTACTTAGTGTGTGACAGGCTGTTGACTTTTGCTAAAATAAAACTATACTTTCCTGCAATTTAAATGCACTTGTGCTCTGCATAACCATGGCATTTTCATCCACTTTATATTTGCATTCAACCTGTGATCAAGCGGGATTTTTTTTTTTCTTACTCTTCTTCCAATCTTTCTACCAAAGTTCTGTATTTCACTTTAACATCTTTAAATTCTGTCCCAGTTTCTTTCTTCTAAAAATCTTTCCTAAAGCCGCACATCAACTCAGGTTCAATTGTAATGCAGCAATTTGTATATTTGTTAAGTACTGGTATATTACGTGTAATGACTGTACATTATTAACCTGATATAGCTCTGATTAAATCTGTTCAGGGAAAGGAGGAACATTCATCAGAACTCTCCAGGCTGATTGGTTAAGGCGATGCCTAATGCCAGTCCATTAAAATTTGGCAGTAGACACCATGAGAAAACAACAAGTGAGGCTTCCTTCCATTAACGCGCAGTTGAAGCGGAAAAGGGACTAGATTTATAGTTTAGCATGTTTGTTAACACACAAATACGGTTAGGTGTTCCCTGACTATATAACCCCTGACCTTCAATACTGCACTAATAGGCAGTTAAAGACAAAAGAATAGATTTTGGTTCAGTGTAATTTCATTATTTGAGAATATACCAGCTACTTTATGATACAAAATCTAAAACTTAAACATTTGTAAGCTATTGCTGAAATATATCTTTAAAATAGCTTTTTTTTTTTACCCTTTAAAGATAACTTATGCAATAACTTTTAATCAGGAAACGAGCGAAGCACTAGCGTCTGCTGGGATGGTGATGTCATCGGCCAAAACTAAAAATGATCCTATTTTACAAACTGTTTTACCTTCACAAATAAAATAATGAAAAAGTAGATCATTTTGATTCAATTCAGAGCTTAATGGGGGGATACTTGTATTGGATGAGCTAAAAAATTACCATCAATATCTCTGAAACGACACTAGCACAGATGTTTTTATGTTTTTTTCCCATTTTTACAAATGACCATTTTAAATGCACAGACCTGAACTAATGAAGCACTAACCATTCAGACTATTTGCTGAGTTTCACGTTGGTAGGGTGTCAGCTTCATGCAGCTGAAGCTCCTCCAATTCGAAGACGCGTTTCGGTGTGTAAACACTGTGCATATGAAATGCAGAGCAGTTAAACCCTGCGGTGTTCTAGGAAATCACCGTGTTCAATCTGAATGCACCTTAAGAAGTAAAGGAAGCCGTTTCCCATCTAACAGTAAGACCCAAGTGCAATCTGAGGAGGCCTCAGATTTTAGCATTCAGCCTGAAGTCCAGCTATTGTCAAACCAATTCTCACCTTGCAGGTGTCCAAACAGCTCTCAGTAGGCCAGGCTAACAACAACACTAACAATGCTCTGTTGGTAGGAGAGTCCAATCAGTGTGTGAATTTAGAGCAGCAGGACCACACTGCCAAAACAAATCAGCAGCTTCCAACTTCCTCTCACTCTTCATATCAGGGACTTTAAGCTAAATTACTGAAGTCCACCTATTTTGTTAACCTGTATCAGGGGTTAGTGCTCCATAAGTCATATGTTACATATGATTAGCCAAAACAACGAAACCTAGATTTTTTGGACATTAGTTTTATTGGCAACAATTTATTTGCAAAACAATATCCCTCACCTCTTTTCACATTGCAACCAAAAGATCTAAATGTTTGTCTGGAATTTTACTTTATAAAACACATAGCAGTACAGATTTAAGAAGTGGAAGAAAGGGATGCATAGAGTTAAACTAATAAAAAAATTTTTTAAATGTGGTCACACACACCCCTCTTTTACTCATGACTACATTAAAAGTTCAAGTAAAACTCAAAAGCAAATTATGTCTAAATAGAAATGCATATATCTATATACATTTTTATTTCATATAGATATTTAACCTTGATGTAAATCCAAATGTTCTGGTAAGGTCTCAGGTTTCTAAGAGAACATGAGGGAACAGAACTGAGAACAGAGGAGTTTGGTAGGGAGAAATTGTGGAGAATATGTTCTGACGGGTGAAATTAATTTCATACTGATAAAATATTGAGGAGAAGAAAACCTTTATGTCCATTTACTAATTGGGCACATTTCTAACCCAG
The DNA here is from genome assembly GCF_000732505.1 of Cyprinodon variegatus. Classification (NCBI taxonomy): domain Eukaryota; kingdom Metazoa; phylum Chordata; class Actinopteri; order Cyprinodontiformes; family Cyprinodontidae; genus Cyprinodon; species Cyprinodon variegatus. The sequence goes on from NW_015150592.1 coordinate 234,276, forward strand.
TGTCCAACTCTGAAACGGTCTTTAAAGGTATAGAGGATGATCTTTTATTTCCAGATGGACCATCTAAATAAGCGGTCCTCCTAATAGTCAATCATTATGGTGATAAGTTTACATAAGGCCGTCCTACGTGCTCGTCCCGTTAGCTATCTTTATCTGCGCATGCGTACTTTCAGGCATCTACCTGTGGTGAGCTACGGCTTCAGACCGTCACTGAAGCTCACCTTTCAAACGGCGGTTCTTTGAAAATGGCCCGAGGGTCGTAAGAGAAAAAGTGTCTATGAAGTCTATGAAAAGAAAAGAAAGGCCTCAAAAGAGGCAGATATATCCCGGAATACTTTGTGCGGAGAGCTCTCCTCAGTGGAGGCGGAGTTATGTGACCAATGGGGAGCAAAATGTAGTGATAATCCGTCCGAATGGTAAGTTAACTGAGTTTGCTATAAAGTCCACTAAATAGTCCTCGCTCTATATAGGTAATTGAGGGATTTAGGGGTTAGAGCGTCTGTCAGACACAGTAAGCTTGTATGAGCTATGAGAACAGCAACTTTTAAACAGAGCGTGCATGAGGAGAAATGGGCTTGTGCACGCTCTCGCATGGGTTTAATATGCGTTCCCTTTCTGGAGCGGGTACCGGGTTGTGCATGTGCATTTTTTTTTTTTTTTTCAAAGTGGATAGGGTGGGTCATTTAAAAAAAAATTGCGAAAATCCTCCAAATACCTTTAAGATTAAACTGACATAGCTAAAATGTCTATGAAACAAATTATTTTCAACCACAATTACTGAGATTCAGTTGATCTTAGACTTGAAAATCCAAAAAAAAGAATTAAAACAAAAGGTAGACTATAATAAATTGAGATTTTCTGCCCAGATAATTGTAACAGCAAACATTTTACATTAAAGTTGAAGAATATGCATAATAAATTAAGCCAATTAGTGCATCCATAAGAACATTTGGCAAAAAAAAATAAATGTTTAATAATAAAACTAAGAAAGTGTTAAAATTTGCAAAAATAAAAAATATCCATATTAGTCATTTAGAAAAAAAAAATGGTATTTAGTTGTTTTAAGTCCAAACATTCAAAGTTGAGCTGAAACAACCTTATTTTCAGACATAATGTGGAAAAGGGCGAATGGGGTGGGAAAAAAAGAAGAAAAAAAAAAAAAAAAATCAATAAACATTCAGTCAACATGAATCTCACACATTAGCCGACTCCGGCCTGGATCTCTTTTTTTTCCTTCCAAACTGCATCAATTCTTTGTGGCATATATTAGGTGTTGAAGAATCCTCTGAGATTCGGTTCCACATACAGTCGTAACATTACACACTTTTTCAGACCTGTGAGATACAAACCCACCCACATCTCACATGTGCTCTAACAGAATATAATTTAGTGACTGTGGAGGCTACCAGAGTACATTAAACTCAGTGCAATGTTAAAAACCCCAGAACGATTGCCTTTCAGACAGACCCTAATGGAAGCAGCCATCAGATGATGGGTGGTTTGATCATATTAGAATACTGTCAGCTAAGATACTAAAGTAAGTTAGTGTTTAAATGTTAAGCTGACACAAGGGAGCACTGCCAAAATTTATCCCCTGCTGACTCACGCCACCACAGACTAGAGTTGTTGAAAACAAAGAGGATAGATCAATGCTTCTTGTGTTGATACCAAACTGCTATCCCCTTATCTGAATGTTCCAACTTAAAGGAATAGTACACCCAAAACATGATTAGCCTTAATTTTCTACTCATTTTTTCCTCCTGCTCCAACAGCCTAGCAACTCACTTCTATCAGAAAAGAGTCAGCAAAGTAAATAGAGTAAGGCTTAACTGTAGATCCGTAATGATTGCATCTTTTTTTATTAGGTTTCCAACAATAAAACTCCATATTAAATATTTTTTGTAGACAAAATATTTATTTCAATGATCAGTTTGAAATTTATACCTTAGTTTAACATAACCATGTGACAATATATAGTAGGTTTGTAAAAAGTTGAATGTTTATAGAATTTAAAAAAGTCATCGTAGTTTAGACTGTTTTATCCAAAAACAACTCTGGTTGAAGAGCACAAACGAATGCAAGGTTTTTTGAGCCTTCATTTAAAAATAAATGAAAATAAAATTTGTTTTTAAATCAGAATCGAGAATCGATGGCATCCCACATTGAAATGAGGAATCTGAATCTTTTATATTCAAGTGATTTACATTCCCAATCAGGGCCTGTCCACAGAAAGCTGGCTTTGGATATATATACTTTTGGTTGGAAAGAGGGTCCCATCCAGACAAATTGGCAGCAATAAAAAAAAAAAGAAAGAAACCAATTCCCAGGGATCCACGATCAATTTGAAGCCACCTCAAGCAGTATTTCTATGATGCGCCAGTCTGCTAACTGGTGCATTTGTACATGCAAGCAAACTGCTCTCAACACGAAAGCTGTGACACCAACGACTATGGTGGACTTCAGGGCGGCAGTGTAGGTACCAGATCTAAATGGCCCAACGATTGCCAGGGATGTTACACTATATGATTGGCTGAACATTGCCACTGTGAATGCAAAATATCATGGTTCCCGGATAACGTTAATAACATAATGCAGCATCCATGTGCCGAGTCGGGAGTATCAGTAGTGTTACCATGTCTAAAGACAAACTAAGTTTTAACTGATTGATAGAAAAACTGAAAAAAATATTTTACGTTCAACAAAGTAATTCCAAGACCATTGAAATATAAAGGAAAGAGCTAGGTAGGGCTGTGGCTTCCTAGCATCTATCAGGATAGCATCTTTTAGCTCGGTCAGTTAACCATATCAAGCTACACTAATTTTAACTTAGTCAACAACAACCGTTCATTTTCTACAAGTATAGTAGAACAGTTTTTCCTTGGTCTAAAATCCTCAAATTTTTTAAGATGCTCCATTTGTCCTCTGCCCTCAGATCTTATTTAAAAGAAGAACTGAGACTTTTTTTAATACCTTGTTAAATGGCAGAGCTTAGTCTGAAATGCAATAAAATAAAAATTTATAGAAAGGAATAGAATAATTAATAGAACAAAATAAAAATAATTAGCTAAATAGGCTAATTTGTTTATTAAAATGTTTTATTAATTGCATATATGTCCAACTCTGCCCCTCTTTCCATATTTACATTAGGGCTGCAACTAACGATTATTTTAAAAATCGATGAATCGGCCGATTATTTTTTGGATTAATCGATGAATTGGACAAAAAATATTTTTTATATTTTATACTCTTTATTCCAAAATAAACATTTTAGACAGAACAAACAAGCACACAAGTACTGTACAGGTTGCTCATTAACTGTACTGGTGCAATATGAAAAATAAATGTTTGTGTTAAAACTACGCAAACTTACACGAGAAATGTAGCTGTACATCCACAAAATATAGGATACTTTGTTTCATAAAGCGCAAAAAAAGACAGGCATTTTTGTTTTTAAAAGCCCCTAAGGGGTTCAAACAATAGGTCCCCCCATTTCAACAAATACGTTTTGTTTTGTTTTTTTACTAGAAAAGTTCTGCCTTTTAAGACAGGAAAGTATAACAGTTAAAGTTGCTACTTTAGAAAATACTTAACCATAGAGATAAAAATTACCCTGTGATTCA
>NW_015150592.1:238471-356305 GCF_000732505.1 Cyprinodon variegatus
AATAAAATAAAAATTTATAGAAAGGAATAGAATAATTAATAGAATAAAATAAAAATAATTAGCTAATTAGGCTAATTTGTTTATTAAAATGTTTTATTAGTTGCATATATGTCCAACTCTGCCCCTCTTGCCATATTTACATGCACACAAAACATGTGCTGTGTGTTTTTGGACAGACGTATAGGGAGACAAACTATACTGGTTTACCTTGCGACTCAGAGATTCTACTTTGTCTTTTGCCCAAAGCCAATGCTTTTTACTTATCAAATGTCAGGCTAGCTTTCCCCAACTACTTTTAATTATGCATCATACAATACAATCTCCCATCATATTTTATCCTAAATCAGGTCCTGATAGTTTCAGCCTTTACTCACAATTTTTGGTCGAAGAGTTTTAGAGACTATATTCCTATTCTTGGTCAAGAGGCTGGACACTAGCTGATCATTTTGTCTTAAGGATCATTCAGAGAGGATATTCTGTATACCTTGGTTTATAACAACTTCTTTGAGCCACTGCTGCTTGTCTATGAGCATATCAAACTTGTTAACCACCTTTACTCCTTACTCAGATGCTGTATAAACTAAGGCAGATTGTCATCTTCACGTCCAGAACCCCACTACACCGATTAAATAATTTCCCCTTTATGTTGGAAAAGGACAGATGTACATAATAAAACATCCTGTGAGTGAACATCTACTAAAGCAACATAGCAGGGAAGAAAGTGCTGCAGGAAGGCTAGGCGAGTAGAAAGAGCTATATGTTGCAGCATTGGGATGAGCCAGTCTTATGTAAGAACAGCAAGGTGACTCCTCAATATAATCTATTAGAACTGTTTAACCAGAAAACATACACAAAAAAACTCAAGACTGTATGGCTGCAGACTGAAAGCACATACGTGCACATAAATATGAGTGTGAGTGGGTGGAACAGAATGCTACTCAGAACCATAGATGTCTCTCCCGACTCATATTTACACCCAGCTTGTCCTACTACATAACAGAAAAAAATGGGAAAGCACAAAAAGAAGGGAAGAAAAAAAAAATCAAGAGCAAGAATGCTGACTTCATCTCTCAAGCTAAAAATATCTTGAATCTGAATACATACCATAATGGTAACAGAAAAAAAGACTGCAATAAAGATAAAAGGGGGAAAAAAACAGACATAAAAGCAAGTGAGGGGACTTGTGTCCCATGTTTTCCTGCAGGCACACACCATTGGTTCACTAATCTGTCAGTCTGAGCACAATTAGTATAGTCGTGAGAGGGAAGGGGGGAGTCGTGGTGTTGGGAGACTAAAACAAACCAGAGGAGACGGGGAGTGGAGAGGGGCTTGGCAGGACCTGTCACAGTTCATCAGTGCACTGGTACATTGCATCTGGCCTGCATACTACTAAACAGCGCACACACACACACATCTAAATTGACTTGTTTGCAGAATAAACCATCTAACAGTGCACATAAACATTCAGACAAAAAAATAAATAAATAAAAAACACATCAACTAGAACAAGGAATCCCTAAAGACATCCAAACCTGATTAAATTCATATAAAAGTAAATATTAAGAAGATTCTCACAATGCTAAATCTCCAAGTTATTGTTCTTACTTCCCCCTTTTACTAGCTAAAACACACATACTGCATGTCTGTTGAGCACAACTTTGTGTATGGTCTAACGCCAATTTCCAAGATGTTTCCTAACAAAGGCTAACCAAGCTTAAACAGAAACGTCTGTGGGTATGCATGTGTGGGAAAACTGTGCTTCAAACCGTAACAATGTATTTACGTCCGTCTGCTGCACTGTAAGGAAGAAAATCCCTCACAGATGACAATGTTAGCCAACATGATGTTGGTGTGTGTAGCGCCTCTGGCTCAAAGATACCTGCTGTGACCTCCTCTTGTCTTGACCTTAAGATGAGAGTCCCCCCTCAGCAAAAAAAACCAACAAAAATACAGCTTTTACAAACTGTCCCACACACACAAAAGACCTCTACCCTTACCTTTTGTCAAACCACATTTAGTCTTCCTGCAGATACTTTGCAAATGATTTGGAGATGCTTGACAATTATTTTATTGGCAATCAAAACCATTCATGCATCTGTAATAAAAGGAAAATTACACTGTCCAAAATGGCCTCCAGCAGCTGAAGGAAAACTATTACCTCTGCATCTGTAAAGGTGAGCAGACAGGGCATGAAATTAAGGTCCTCTGCGGCAACACCTTACTGAATTTAGTGGTCAGACACAGGCCCCACTGCTAAATTAAACAGGACAGGAAACTGCCTGTGCTGGGCGTGCTCTGGTGGGGCAGTGGTTAGCGCACACAACCCATGTATGGAGGCCTTAGTCCTCGATGCAGGAGATCCGGGTTCGAATCTGGTGTGTGGTCCTTTCCTGCATCTCTCTCCCTCTCTCTCATTCCCCCTTTCTTGTCAGCCTACTGTCCATAAAAATTGAGCTACTATTGCTGCAAAAACTCAAACGAAAGAAACTGCTTATGCTTACATGAAAAAAACATACACCGTGGCATGAAAAAGTATATGTACTCCTTAAACATTCCCAAAATATGTCATGTGTAAATGCCAAAATCTATTTTTCTACATGAACTCTATGTTTTGAAACAGCATCCTGATTGGCGTTTCATCAAAAATGTTTGATTTTGATGTTACCAATTCTAACTTAGAGTAGGACAATTCTAGTATTACTGCTCTGAACCTAAATGGTGTTCAAACAGACCTCCAGGTTCCCTAAAAGAACAGCCAACGTCATGTAATGGCAATTACTTTTGCTGATTTTATCTAAACAATATCAGGGTTGAGAGGCACTGAATGCCATTAAAACTAACAAATTACTATTCTTTTCTAAACATTACAATTGTATTAAAACAATATGTTAAGTTATACAAGTTTATGGCAACAAAAATGTTCTAAAGGGTATCAATAATTTTGCTAGGTACTGTTTGTTGCTTGGTAGCGAGAACTTTTAGGAAAGCTCAAGTTAAAAGGTCTCATCTGCAAACCTATCATAACTCTGCACTGCTGCCATAGCGACCACACTCAAAGCTGAGCCAACAGCAGTACAGACAGGCAGGCAGCTCTTTAGCTCAGACAAAAATAACTAGCTAACCAACACCAGCAGTAACACCATGTACAGCCCTTTAAAACACTTATTGATGCAACTTTTATTCACCACTTAAGACCTAAAAAGGAAACATGCTCCTGGAGTCATAACAATGACTGCATCTAAATATATTCACATGTAAACAAAACTGCAAGGTTATCCAATATGTATATGTTTGCTTTATCTCCAAATTAATCAGATAAAAATGTCAATCAGGTGCTCTAATGACCATCTGTCCATTTAGAAATTAGATTTTCATATCAGGATTAGTCATATCTTTATCCATGCAGCACTCAAACAGGCTGATAAAACAAAGACACACAATTAAATATGCATGAGGTGAAATAATAGCAGAGCACAACTGTTCCAGTGTCAAAGCAATACAATACACACATCACATTCACATCTGGGCTCCCTCTCCGGAGCTCCCTGTAACATACGACAGTGTAATGAAGCACAAAACACATACTGCAGAAGCATCTGGTGCAGGGGGAAGACGGAGTGACAGACAGCATAAAGAGTAGCAATGAAGACAGGAAAAAAAGGATGGAACATCATGGATTAAAGAACAATACAAGAAAATGGAAAATAGGTAGAAAATGAAGACAATTAGAAATAGGAGAGAAGATTTATGGGAACAAGCAATAAAATCTGAAGAACAGAGAAAAAAAATGGGAAGAATTTTAGTCCAAAAGTTTATCAAAAACAACAGATTTAATACGGCAAGCAAGGCCTGGAGCAGGTCAACTTCCTACCCACAGTGTGCATAACCTGGGGGAAAGGGACGGGACACAGTGACAGCGAAGAACGGAGAGGAGAGAAAACCAACGAAAGGCAGGGAAAGATGCAAAGAAGCATCTTAATGAAGAGGAGCACTTATGATGGCGGTGAAGAGAGCGAGAGGGGAGGAGTGGTAATGACGGCAGGGAGTAAAAACTAAAAGCGCAACAGTAAAAACAAGAGGAAATAAACCATGAAAATGCGCACACAAAAAAAAGCTCTGACAGATGTTATGCAAGCTGACTTTTACAACAGGAGCAGCAGAATTAGGAGGCAGGGGCGTCTCATTAATTATTACAGCACTAAACAGAATCATCCTTTTTTAAGAATGCATAACATTTGCACCTATGTTTCAGATGTCACTAATCAGATTAAAAGTAATAGAAGGTGACTAAAAGAATATTTTACTCTAAAGTCTTTATGGAGGCTTAATTAATCCAACAAACTAGGGGGAAAAAATAGAGAGAAGGATGATGAAGAGGCATCCCACACAGACATCCGAGTCTAGGCATCACTGCATAGACGCAGCTTCTTCCATCTGCGTCAATAAATATGCATTCCACAGCATCACATGCTCAGTGGTATAGGCGTATATATATATATATATATATATGAGTGTTTTTGCAGCCTAGAACTGATTCTAAGGAAAGATATAGAGTGTGGAGGGGGGAAAAAAAAGGAGAAAAAAAATTTTGAAAAAAAAAAAAAAAAAAAAAATCGATTGGCCTCACTCTCTGCAGTGCTGCAACCACTGGGTGTGTGCAAGTGTTTTAATGTGTTTGCATGTGTCCCAACTTAGGGTGCCACCAAGTGGTCAGAACTGATCCCATAATTATTTGGAGATGGAGAATCCCCATGTGTAAGAAAGGGGAGAAGCTTGGGATTTCAATCAAGAGCGAAATGTTATTTGACTGCATATTTAAAAGAAGAAATACATTTTGTCAGAAGTACTGAGTAAAGATGACCAAATATACAATCTGACACACAGTGGTTTCTCTGTACCTCTCCTTCGTTCCTAGGGGGCCGAATGCTGGACAGGTGGATGGTTTTATATTCTCCAGAGTTGAGTTTGACCACCAGGGCATCAGCATTGATCACCTGCATCACCTGCAATGACAGAGGCAGTAACCGTCAAAACGAGCACATGATGGATAAATGATGTTAATACAAAATCTAAGGAAAAAAAGGACATGTTAAAAATGTTACTATTAATCACCTGAAAGTTAAATAACTGTACGCAACCATGGGGAATATTACACCCCGGCAGAGAAGGGAAGTGTAGGAGCGGAAGCACAAGCACTGCATTTTGTTGAGTGAGTGAGCGAGCAAATAGTCTGAAAGAAAAATGGGATGTGAAGGAGCACGAAAAGAATAAATGGAGGGGAAGAGATTCAGTCAAAAGTAGGAGGAGGACAACAGTGTAGATTGTGTGCCGTTGTTAGCAGATGGCACTGAAAGTGAGTTAAGAAAGAGTGAAGTCTGGACTGACTAAGTAAGCGAGCTAAGGCCTCCCAGCAGGGCAGCGAGGTTTAGAGGACAGCACGAGGACGTTCGCCTATCTAGGGGATTTGCAGCAGGGAGGGTTGAAGGAGGAGACAGAGCGGGAGAGAAAAAAGGTTTAAAAAAAAAAAACACAAATATCCTCTGAGACAGACAGGCTGAGTTACACAAGCTTCTCTTCAATCCCTACTAGTATCTTTCTGTGTTAAAGGTTAGTAAATACGACTCTGCACAAAAGTTTTCATACCCTTTGGCTTTTTTTTCTTTCAAGCTCAATGTTAAATATTCCACAGAATTTTATTGATAGATAAAAAAAATACCAACATGGACAGAAAGACACATTATCTCTTCTATGAATAAATTCTGAATTTTTTTCATAAATAATTTAAGTGTGGCATGTTTATGCGGTTAACCTTCCTGTATTAATATTTCATGCAACCATTTTACATCAATTACGGTTTCATGTCTTTGGGGTATGTTTCTGTCAGACGTAGATATCTAAAGACTAAACTTTGACCCCATGTGGAATAGCTTAACTCTTTCGGGTTGAATTGGCGCGTCCAGCTAGAAATTTTTTTGAGTCTTGCTATAGATTTTTTGTTAGATTCAGATCTAAATTTCAACAATAACATCCTGACTCAAGATAGACGGATACTTTGGCCAATATGTGTGTTTTAGTCAATAGATGCATGCGTTGGCTGATTCATTAGTGCATTCAGCAGTCATGACTTGAGATCCTGGGAGGTGCATGCATTACCACTCCTTTTTAGCTTTGCATTGCTAATGTGTTTTCTTTAAATAGAGAACCATTTTTTTGTTTTTATAGAGAACAGTTTATAATAATTTGGTCAATTTTTTGTGTAACCATTGGGGAGCAAATATCAGGGATCAATCAATCTGCAATTCTTAAAGCAAAAGCTTTGACAAATCAAAACTAAAAGCCCGAGGCCATGCAGATTTGATGTTAAATCCGACTCAAATGGTGCAAAACCCTTTTACAGCCTCCAACAGCCAACACCTTTTTATCTATCCATCCCATTTAACTTTGCCCAGAGTTCTTGTCCCTGCTGAACAAAGTTCTACCACAGGAAATTGTCTCCAGGATCATTTGCAGTGTTCATTTTCCATTAAGGTATAGAGTGTGAACTTTTATTTCTGGGTGGATAACCTAAATAAGTGGTCCTCCTAACTGTCAAGCATTCTTGTGATGTTTATGTAAGGCCCTCCCACGTGCTCCACGCATGCACACTTTTAGGCGTATATGTGTGGTTAGCTGCGGTTTCAGACAGTCACTAAAGCTCACCTTTTTCACCGCGGTTCTTTGAAAATGGCCGAGGGTCGTAAGAGAAAAAATCTCTACCAAGTATGAGAAAAAAAAAGGGCCCAGAAAAGGCAGATATATCCCAGAATGCTTTGCGCAGAGAGCTCTCCTCACAAAGCATTATGGGATTTGCCGACACAGCGGCCAGCTGTCGCCATAGGCTGTTGTTACCAACGGGGAGCGAAAAGCAGTGATAAATCTGTCCAAACGGTAAGTTAACAGAGTTCAATTTAGGTGGTTACACAAAACTCCTCCACAATAACTTTAATGTGAGCCGAAGAATGGGCTTAGGCAAGTTTACCTCCTTGGATAAGAATCTATGCAGGTCCTCAAGAGTTACCATGAACCTCTTAGCCTTTACAGTTACATTAACTTACACAGGTGTAAGGCCTGTTGGGAGGAATAGATTATATTCCATTTCACCAACTTCTCAAAGAAATCACAAATATTTAGATTTGGTGATGCAAAACAGGTGCATGTGATAAATTGTGCAAAATGAACTAAAACTAGAAACTCAATCCGGTCTGTAAATGTGCCCTTTCATGTAAGGAGACAGATTTGGGGGGCAATGTGATTGAGATGAAAGCAGCATCCAAACACTGAGCCTTTAAGTAGGCCACTTGCTAGAGACTGAAAAATCAATCGCCAAACACATGTTGCCACCCACTACTTCTTTAAATGGCCTCACTCATCATCACCCTAACTGCAGCTCAGCTGTAGGTTGCACTTAGATTAAAGTCCTTAAGTGAGAGATGCAGCTTTGAGCCATTCGTCAACTGAAGTTTGGGCGTTGTGAACGTTTGTGTGGCAACAGTAGTAGCTCTACATTAAAATGACATATTAGACCAAGTTTGAACTTCCTAAACCCATATTAAAGACATGGATCCAGGTGTGTTGGGCTCATCATGATATTAATTATTCTATAGAAGCAAATAAGGCTGCTTTTGCATTCGCCACCAGAGAAGAGAAATTAGACCAACCCACATGCTAAATAGGCTGCCCACAACAGCAGCCAAAATACATCATACACTAATCACTGAGCTGAGTGGGAGAGATACTGAGACATGGGGAGCAGGAGGGAGAGAGACGAAGAACGGGTGAGGTGCAATGAGTAAATGCAAGAGCGGGGGGGGCACGCAATCATACAGCGACACACACACACACACACACACATCAGCCCGCACAGCCTCACACTGCACCAAGGTCATTTTGAGGCCTGCCCAAGTAAATAAAGTGCAAGAGAGAGAATGTGGCAAGAACAGGACAAAAATGGCTCAGGTTTTACTGGCTAATTATCGGTCGGAGAGGGCAGGATCAAAGATGCAAAAAAAGCAAGCTGGGGGGGAGGCAAATCAACACGGATGAGGACTGAGGCACGGTAAAATGAAGCAAGCCAGCGAGTTGGAGTCTAATCTCTGAGCAAATATCACAGGAACAGAGACAGAGGAAAAGATGGTGAATAGATAGAAAAATGGAGCAGAAAGTAGTTGCCATGAGGGCCGAGAAGACAAATAGGCTGGCAGCAAGACTCCCTTGTCTAATCCGATTCTATAAAGGTGGAGATCTACTGCCACCATCTGACCGGCAATGACATGACAACTGCAGGAGCCAGGATCAGTCACTGTGCAGGAGGGATCTTGGCTACTGTCAGGGAAGTGTTTTGGTTGGCACTTCAATCTATTAGGTTAGTTTTTACTCCAGGGAAAGTAAACGCCTAGCCAGAACTTACTCATTTTTCAAGTCATTTCACCGTTTCGAAAAAAAGCAACACCTATGGTTTGATTTTCTGTACTGCTGCCAGCAGACATGATTTTCCCGGCCTGATTACAAAGCTTCACGTCGACTGAGGGCATGATTAGTACATCAGTGTAGACCACAGAAGAACTAAACACTAGCTGATTAGTCCGGAGTAAACCAGTCATATTGTTCAGTTTTCAAGAGGGGGAAAAAAGCTTAATCTACTTTACTCTCATTGTGCATTTTGTAAGACGTACAATTAAGCTCATCAGGAGTTTTAAGCCAAATTAACTGGACCCAAATAAAACTCACCTGAATCTCAAAGCTAGAAATGTCTCAATATTAACGCAATTAAAACAGACTAAGAGTTCCCAGACCCTTTAATGTCCTGTCTGCTGTTCAGCTAATTCCAAGACAAGTGATCAAATGAAACCCAGACTACTTCTGTATCCTCAAGCTGGCAAAGACTAGACAAGAGAGACAAGGAAAAAAAAAGATTCATCAGCTGGACAGACTTGTGGGAATTAGACCTGCTATGCTTCTCCATTTATCCGTCACTCAGGTAATAAGAAGTGAAAAGTGAAGTGGACAAGGATAGGGGAGGAGTGTATGATGATGGGATTGATGGATAGATGCGTCCTTCTGAGAGTCCTTACTCTGCAGTATTATCTAGCGACAAATGCCAGTGGGGTTAATATAGTGGGGTAATAACATGCTTGACTAACCTCATGTCTGTCGATTGTGCACTTATTTTGGCGAGACCCTCCAGTAAAAGGGTCAGCATGATGTTTAGAATGACAACTGTCAGCCACAAAGATATACGTTTCAAGTCAAAGGCCTTGGGGCCGATTAGGAGCATATGTCTTCATATTTTCTGTGGCTATCCATCAGGTACATGTCGGGATGACCGGTACGGCCCAGCTTGGCATTAAACCTTTTTTTATGGGATAACTTTAGGACATAAAGCAGTTTACAAGAGTAATAGGAAAGTTTATTTAGTTTTTAGCCCCTTTGCCAGAGTAAGGGAAAAAATAAACAGACTGTTTATGTGTTTGGTTTTCTACTGTGTGTGCAGTTTATTAAAACCCTTCTGTAAGCGGACTGCCTAAGCAACATCTTTGATGTAACCCTCAGGCTGGCTATGAATTTTTCAGGGTCTTAATAGTTCAGGGTACAGAGCGAGGGAACACGGACAAAATGCAAACTTTAAAAAAAAAATGGATGCTTCTTTTTAACACTTTGCTCATATTCTGAACAAACTGAGGTCTGGGTTTAAATTTTTTAAAATGATTATAAGAGGAACTCAGTTTCAGCTGATGATGTGGAGCTAGAGTTGCTAAACTACAACTCTGAGGCGATAACTCATCTCCTGTAGACAACAAGATTAAGCTGCACTGCTTATTTCCTTGGTTTCAATAGATGCCTTACCACAACAAAAACTAACTGCATCCCTCTGTACTGTACTTGACATTAAGGACATTTCTTTGTGCCTAAGGCTGTGTGTAAAAACCAAAGCCAATATTTCTAAGATCTAGGTTTTTGGGGTCACATAGTAATTCTGTTAAAACATTATACTCGCCATAAGGACCATTACGCCAAGAAACAGCCTCTAGACTCCTACATAGAATCATCTGCACATTACCTAACTAGTAGGTTTTCCTTCCCACCCAGTAAGATGACAGCAGCTCTACTTTTTAACCCCTTATAAGTCAACAGGGGTTTTAGGAACAATTTCTGCCTAAAATTACATATCTGATTAAAGCAAATGTAGCTCCAAAGTTATAAGGTGAAATGTAAATAGTAATTAAAGAATATTTTTCAAGTGGAACCACTATTGTCATAATTTATGAACACTGCAAAATATTATGAAACTCCTTTGAAATTCTGGATGAAGCCTCAGAATGTGTAGAGCCACATCTTGAAAATGACTGCAAGACATTTGGATTGAATCGATGGAAGTATATTTGTTCCACATAAGTTTTAATGGATACTGGCTCAGGCGGACCTGCGATTTTCGCACAGAAGCGCCAAAATTGTGCAAATGGATTTTTTACCCAATGAAAAGGAACCTGGTCGAATAAAAGTGCTGATTTCCATGGTATTGTAATTTTGTAGTGTTTATTTTATAAGATCTCAATGTACTTTATTCAAATTTACCATAATACACAACATTATATCAATAGACTAAAGATAAAATTGGATGTACAAGGGCAGGCCACTGTTCCCCAAGGGAATGGGTTAAATGCAGAGTGAATTTTGTTGCTTTGTGCTTGTGACAGTGTAATGACAATAAATTTGTGGGGGGTGGGGGTTGTTGAAAGTTATCGCGAGATTTGTGTATATGTGAAAAGCAACGCGACTTGAATAAACATAGAAAGAGCAGAAGCTTGGATCAGAGCTATGTGGAGCAGCCTTGTGTTTACTGTAGCTGTTAAGGTATTTGTAGTTATGTTTGTAATATTTTGCAATGTTATTGTTTATGGTGTTTTAATTACTTATTTTAATTTAGAGTGGACGAGGAAGAATTTAACTGTTAAAGACCTCCGAAGTGGCAGGCGGTCACGAGGTAACTTCTGTTAAAGGCAGTGTCACCTGATTTTCTGTAAATGTATCGATATCTAAAACTCTGTCTTCTATTTCTGTAGTTTTTACCAGGCGTTTAATAAAGAGCCCATCTAAAGGAAGCCGTGCCAGTGTTGTCACTTTGGAGTTACAACTAAAGTGTGGATAATGTAAAAGCTTTATAAATCATAACTGTTGTAAAAAGGGTTTTTATTATCAGATCAGTATTATTTCTGCTTTAGTTATTTGCACACTATTTGAATGAGACAAGTAATGTCAATAAGCTGAAAATAAAACTTTAAAGGGGAATTTACTTATGCACTGGATCTCTATGGAACATTTCCTCATCTTCCACGTCAAAACTCGAGCTGTTTTCTCAACATTCTGGTCAGACCAATTTTTGTCCAAACAGCCAAAAAAAATATAAACATAAAAAATACATACTTTTTTCTGTTGTAACAGTTACAGCAGATTCTACTCATACTACAGTTCTATAAGGAGCATTAAGATGCACGCTGTTCTGCTTTTTTCAGTTTAACAATTTTATAAATTACCAAAAAACAAACAAATATCTACAGTTTGTTTTTCTCTACCAGTAAGATAAAGCTGAAGTTATTGATACAGCGAGTCTATGGATAACTTTCTCATCTTGCTCATCAGAATCAAAGCTCTTGTACAGAGGCTTGACGAGAAACAGGATTCATGGCCCTGAAAGGTTTTATCAAACATTGTGCTGTTGTGTTCATGGCAACATGTGCAGGTGCTTCTTAGTTAAACCATTCAAAAGTTCATTTGTTTTATAATTGTTAAAAGTGAAACTACAATCATATAATGGCACTGTCCAAGGTGTTGTAAGTAAATCAGAGTAAGATCAGTAAGTGCAGTACTGATATTGAAAAGGGCTGTGTGGAGTCTTAGTTGCTGGTTAAATTTCAGGTTTCATGAACTGATACTTCGTATGTTGGATGGACTCATTGCAGTGAATGTCACCGTCTGACACATAGGGCATTGCAAAAGACATTAAATGTCACAGAATGTCAGAAGCTTTGTAAGGACAGATGAGAGTGGGGAAAATGTGTGTCTATTGTCATCGCACTAACAGTATTGCAGCTGCAGGATTTTCTGTTAAGATTCCATAGTGGGAAGGATGAGCGGAAAGGCACAGAATCAAAGCTGCTTCCATGAACAGTGGTAATCTTGGGAGCAATGCTTATGCTGAGTTTTATCAAGTTCCAATTCAGAGAGACCATTTAGCAGGGGCAGTTGTAGAGCTTCTTATCTTTCTCTCTGCTTTTGAATTGCCGAAAGAGTTCCAATACTTGGTGATGACCATAAGATCACTCTACTAAATTGATCAAAAACATATTAAGATGTGCCTGTGTGAGTGGATATTTATTGATAACTAATGCAAACAGGAAATCAAAGGAAACAGGATCTACTAAATAGCAGAAGATGCTTATAAGACTGTCGCTTTAAGGGCTTACCTTGGCAACAAACTGTCTGTCCTTCTGGTCCAAGTTGGCTGTAGGTGCCACATAATCTTTCCAGATTCTCACTTTGCGCTCTTTAGCAGACCTAAGATGGGAGAAAAATGGTGTTTAAAGTCATAATGAAGAGAAAAAACCTGCATGAAAACCTTTACAAAGTCATTTTAGCAATAAAAGTAACATAATCCTACCCTACCAGGGCTATGTGCAACGGCAGTAGTAGTCATTTATATTTTCAAAGATATACTTTTTTTCCCCAGATCTTTGAAAATATCCTTCAACATAAAAAATGGCTGCTCAAGTGGCTTTAACAGTCTAAATATTCCTGTAAAAATTAAATATTTCACTGAAGAATGAGTCCAAGAAAAATTACTTTAAAGTTACATTAATTTTGTGCAGTTCAACTGAAAAGCACAAATATTTTAAGTTAAAAAAAAATAAAATAAAATAACAGACAGTAAAGTGGATACAATAGATCAATTTCAGCATGTTTGTTTTATGGCTACACTGTAAGAGGTGGGAAGAAGATTTGAAATTGTCCTAGGATTGGTAAATATCCCCAAGTAAAAATGAGAAACGCTAAAAGATGCTTTAAAAACCACCCACCCAGTTTATTTTAAATTAAAAGGGGTTCAAACAAAGATTTGCAACCAGATGTTTAATTTTTCTATAATTTCAGTTGAATCGTCCAGGATACAGGCCCCATTAAAGGAGGAAATGACTTAATGCTTTTTCTTTATATTTCATTTCCAATCACCTGCCATGTGTGGGTATTTTTCTAAGGGTATCCGTATGTTTTCAACATAGAAATAAATAAAGGTGACTGAGTGTTTAAACACTGAAGGGACTGATATTTGGCATTTCAAAGAATTAGTTCCGATTGTAAATAACTGCTATCCACTAAACTCGACTGAAGACCAGACGGCCATCAGGTCCTGCATGCATCATTATGCTGCCTGTAATGAACATTTTTCCGTAAATAGCCACCATTATGCAATTTTTTGCATCCACTAGATGAACTACACATGAACATGAATTTCAGTCTATAATGTCCTACCGCTCAGCAGCTCGGAGTTTTTCAGCTCCCTGGGTGTAAACAGCCATGGACCAATCCACACAACGAGCAAATCCCTCCTTTAGCAGAAGCTCTGTGATGTTCCCATTCTGAAACAGAAGAAGATCTGTATGTAAGCAAGATAGAAAGAAAGATCAAGTCCACTAAGTCCAGATTCCTGTTTGTTACCGGGTGAAGGATGGTTCCCAGTATGATCTGGTTGTGACAGCTCTCTAGAATGATCTGAACATCTCGCTGCAGAAGACGGGACTCTGTGAAGAATTTGGCCTCTGCTGCAAAAGGTTCAGGTGTTTCTGTTCCATCTGCTTCCCTCTTGAACGTGGGACACTGCAGTCACAGTGGCACAGAAAGTCAATATTCACAATAATTCACAACAATTACCAATAACTACAAAAGTGCATGTCACATATAGTGAACAGAATTATATTGTTAAGCTTGTCCAATATTCTCCTGACTGATATTACCTTGTTGTCTCTCTAATATCTAATCTCTTTATGAAAGCAGGAGATGGGAGACAAACATGATATGCTCGTTGAGCAGATGAGCCTTTGTGCAGTGAGACAAAGAACACCTTGAAATAGATCTAATATCCTCAAGTACAAGATGAGAAAGATTAGTTATCCTGAGTGGTCTACTGGCAAGGCTTGACTGGGTGAAAGAGACAGATGGGGAAATTGAGTTGTTCAGATATGACACCATTAGAACAGCCAAAACAAAGCAGGTGAGGAATAAAAAGAGCTGCGACTCTTCATGTCTGTTTTGTTTTTTTAGCAGTCTGTCTGCATTACAATACATTTCAGTCAACAACAAGGAGCAATTAATTAGTGTAAAAAGAAGGCAGTTCATAATATGCGTTTTGAATTTTTTCAAATGATAGTTACCTTGACACCAGACAGCATAACAGTGACTAGGTAATAGTCTGGGAGCAGCAAGGCACGAACAACGCTGCCGTCTCGCACATGTTCAATGATGGCTGAGAGGAAGAAAGAGAAGAATGAGGAAGATAATGGTTCTCATATATGGAAAGGAACTGATCCTTTTAAGTTTCCCTTTTCATCACAGCAAAAACCAAAAACGTTAGAATTATTGTGTAATTTTTTTTTCAATGCAACTTTAGAGTCTGACAAATTTCTTATTATTTTTGCAAAGATCGACGTAGACAAAATACAAAGCAATTCGCAAAAAAACCCCTAAAGGTTGTAATAAAACAAGAGTAAAAACATTCCCGCCTGCAAAACAGTGACGCTAAACACAGTGCTACAATGCACAAAGGCCTAGTTAAAATAAGGACCTAAATCTAAAGCTGAATTTGTGGAAAGGCAAAACTATTGGATGGTTCAAAGGTAGTTCTATGAAGGACTGACCCAGTGGGACGTATCATATAAGGAAGAGATATTTTGTCGAGACAAAAACCACATTAAATACCAAATATTGGTTGTTCTGAGATGGGCTTTCTGAAGTTATAAATATTTTCCACTGTATTCCAGCTTTTACCACAACACCTGTATGGATATTTTAAGCTTTCAAACTAGATTGTTCCATCTTATCTTCAAATGACAATGAAAGACCCAAGAATGGTGAGAACAAGAGATGAAATCATAAAAAAGCCATCCACTGTTCATCTTCTCCATTTAATTAAAGAGATGTGAAATGAGCTAAGCCAATGATCCAGGCGATCATCTGGAAATAAATTGGCCGGGATATTGCAGGTTGGAGAAGAGATTCAAAGAATGTTCCTTTGAAGCGTGCAGGACAGCGAAGCTAAACAGAATGAGGTCACGACACAATCTCTAAAAAAAAGGGAGTATATTTCATTTTCCTTTCTGCACCAAATTCCTAAGTTTCCTTTGTGTTTTTACTTTTAACCATGAGTTTTCCAAATCTGTATATGATCCTCACCATTGACAGGCTTCTGGTGCGAAGAGTCCACAAAGTTGCGCGGATTTTCGATGGTGTACTTGAGGTCACGAATAGTGTGCGTGCCACCTCCCTCGCTCCACATGCCTTTCTTGGATGCCTTTGCTTGGTCCTCCAGTTCACACAGTCTGGCCTGCTCTGGACTGAAGAGAAGAAAAAAAAAAAACAGCATGAGGAAAACAAAAAAGCATACAAAAAAAATCAAAATGATTCAAATGCTAGTCATACAAGATATAATTTCAAGGGTTGGCAGTGGTTTCTTAAAGGTAGAGTGGAGAAACGTTTGAAAAGACCCACTTAAAAAAAAAAAATGCACATGCACAACCCTGTACCCGCTCCTGAGAAGGCATGCCTATTAAACGCATCCGAGATCATGCACGAGCCCATTTCTCCTCGTGCACACTCCTTTTAAAAGATGTTGCTTGCATCACTCAAACAAGCTTACTTTCCAAAAGAAGATTTACAATTTTTCCACTATGTCAGATTCACCATCGGTAAGCGAAAATGGGGACGAGAACTGAGAAGGTCTTACGTAAACATATCACCAGAATGATTGACAATTAGGAGGACCACTTATTTTGATGATCCACCTGGAAAAGAACATCCTCCACTAAAGCCTTAAGTAAATCTTTCAAATGTATTCAAAAATGTGTCAAACAACAAAGCAATATTGCACAATTCATATGCAGCTTTTTGAAATAACACAGGGAGAGTTTCAGTTCAAAGTAAAGATTTAAATTTAATGTAATGTCAAATTTCAAAAACTGTCCGACTGTAAATAAAGTGTGAAATTAATGCTCTAAAACAGCTTTAAAAACTAAACACGTATAGAAATCAAAATTTTATGAAAGGCTGGTGTCATCTGGCCTATAAACACAAAAATTAAAAAGATATTTCCCCTTTCTAAAGGTTCTAAAAAAAAAATAAAACACCCTACTAAACAGAAAGACAACATTTTGATGATAGGGTTGCACTGCTTTCTGGGTTTATATTCAAAAGGTTCTGTACCAAGAGGAATGAAAGCATAATCATTTTTAAGTATACAGATGGTTAGAAAAAAGATCACACAGAAACTGCTTTTTAACAGGAAAAAAAAATATCTGAGCACTTAGTAGAGACAACAAAAACAGCAGAAACGCAGCTTCCTGCAAACACTGCAATTAATTCCATGCTGGCTTCCTAAATTGTGCAGCTCTGTGCTTTTTCAGGGTGCTTATAAAGCTTTAATTATTCACCACTTTAAATGGCCATCGGGCTTTTGTTACTTCCACCAGCAAAAGCTGCCCCGTATATTTAGGGTCTAGAGTTATACCAATCAAGATGGTATAGACAATAGTTTATCTGTTTTGTTGAAGTCACTTTCTGCTGTTATTTATTTTGGGGTTCCCATAAATATTTGATGTAAATATCTCATGGTTTTCTAATTTAGTTATCCAGACCTCTCAGTTAAGATGGATTGATAAATAAATGTGTGGTCAAAATGACAGATGGATGGAAGGATGAAATGAATGAATCAACTGAAAATGTATGGATGGACAAAGGGAAAATGACATAATTTAAAGGGAAAATTGAAGTATCCATTAAGAAAAGCCTTTTTTGACACAAGGGTGGTTGAATGATTGGGAAACAGAAGGACAAATGACCAGACTCATGGACTCATATGGATAGACATATCAATTGACAAAAATAACAGTTGGACAGATAGAAGGACAAAGAGAAAGGCGAAGATAAATTCAATTATGATGGACGGACAATATGAAGACAAACAGATGGACACCATAACAGACTGAGACAAGCTGAAAGAATGAAAAACAGAGGCCAGGCAAATAGATAGACGGCCAACGGTGGAGAAAACAATAGAAGATGGATGAGATCAGATGATGATTACAACAATAATGTATAGAAATTAAGTTTAGAATTGCGAATATTTTCCATTTTCTTTCCTCTCCCTTATCCTGACCTGTAAAATACTTTGATGCTACTTCATTAAAATACAAGGAACTTAAATTAAAATTAACCCTATTTTTCAACCGGGATTCTGGGCACATTTCCTAAAAAATAAAAACCTATTTAGTTCATTCTACTCACTACTGTAATTTATATCTACACAGTCCAACTTTTAGACACTAGGGGCAATAGACCTGTAACTTCCACATTAATTGCTCCAAAAGCAATTGGCAACACTGTCACCAAATTAGCATTTATTGGTGTTTTGGAAGCTCATAGCAGACCAATTTGGACCAGCAGACTGAGAAGCCATACAGCTCCTTGGGAAAAACAACACATTATTCATCCTATTGATTAAATCCTACATCAGAGAACCAAAAATATAAGTGATCTGGAGGTGTCATAATGTTGTTGATGAACAACTTTGAGTTGCTGTGAAGCTGCGCTTTAGGTCACATGACTTATTCAGCAACAGATGCAACACTCTAAAATGACACTGGCAAGTTTTTGGGAGCATCAGCCTGCAGGGAGCATGGATAAGCATGAAGTGCTATATATTGTCCTGAATTTTTTTTTTTTTATATATAATTTTCAAAATTAGGCTAATCAAAAGTAAAAAATCAGCAGTGTAGCTTTAACAGCAAACTTTAAACTCAAAACTGTTTCTTGCTGACTGGGTACTGATGGTCAAATGTTATGTAGGAGATAAGCTACTTAAATTTTGAGCACCATAGCGCTACCAGATATATAAAAAATAAATCAGGACTGCAAAACAGACGGATTTTTAAAATCGTTCTGCGTTCTAAGCAGATTTCTTAGAAAAAAGTCTAAATAACCTTGTCTGTGAAGACTGATAATGGTAAACTCATCCCTTCTGCAGCAATATCAGTTTCTGGGTCAGCAACTCCCTCCTCTACAGTGGTTCATATCAAACCTATGCTAAAGGTCAACAAGTTGCAGTACAGAACACATCGACTCCACCAGCAAACTTTACAGCTAAACCTTTAATAAGCTACATCTTCCAGCTAATCTGGCCATCAACCCAACATTCTTTAGATAAAAGTTTTGTTATTTTTGTTTTGTTTTTTAACAGCCCTGCTTGTTTGTGTTCCTTAGGGAGATTGTAGGAAGCCATTTTTCCCAAACTGTGTGGAAGTGTTCCAGAATAATTGAACAGTAAGACTCTAATGAAAACTGTTCCACCCCTTAATGTTTATAGCCCCCAACTCGTTCTCCTCGAGGGCTCTAGTTAAACAGGAGCAATGGGAGGCTGTAAAGTACAGTTGGTGTGAACCATTAATGTACCTCATTCCTGCATCAATGAGTGGAGCCTCTATTAACCAACTAGTCAAGCCTGATGCCTGCGGTTTTAAATCCTCTAAAATTAACATTCTGGGTTGCAAAGACAACTTAGGAAATCCACTAAAGCCTTTTAAAGCAGTTAGCAATCAAAAAGTTTGTCTAAAATACACCATCCTACTTGAATAGCATTTGACCTTTTGTTTCCAATGATATAGAATTTTTTTTATAGACATTCACAAACCCATAATTCATATTATTGTGTAGAAATGCATGCATAATCACTGGGAAGCGCTTTTGATAATAGCTTAAATGTTTTAAGCCATGACATGTAGCTGAAGCAATCAATACATGCATATGGTCTCCTCTGAATGACAACAGACTGCAGATAACTTTAGCATTCATCATCAGACATAAACCTCCCACTATGCACAGATACATCCCACAATCTGTGCATGTGCAATTATTAAAAATATGTGCAGTCAGTTAGTCGTCTGTGTTAGCGGGGGTTAGCCGACCTTTAAGCACGTGTTAAACTGCACTGTCCGAAGCAATCACCATTATCATCACCTCCATAATTATCACAGAATCACCGTTAGTGTGATCAACGTAGCAAGTCACGAGGAGTAATGATATTGAGGAAAACGCACCGATGGAAAACAAAGACCCTAAGTCTTCTCTGAGTAATGGGTCTCCCCTTTGGCCAAATGATGCCAGCTTACACTTAAAGCATCATTTACATTAGTGCTTGTTATGGGCCATTGGACAAGCTGCTTGAAATGGTTCATTAGCAGCAAAATGTTCACATCATCCCTGTTCATGTTGGAAGACTCAAATGCAGCAGCATGAGTCAAATTGTTTGTAATGTGTGTTGTGTGTGCAAACACCACCACTGGGGGAGATATACAGTACTTTGTCATATAGCATGGGGTGTGTATTTATGGGATTAGTGCATTGGGGCAATGTGGCAGAAAAGGGTTTCAGAGGGATATCATTATAGCAGTAGGGGCATGCTGCCACCATCTGGGATACAATGGCTGCAAATAAATTCTCTGCAGTCAGCCAGTTGAAGACTTAAGTACATCTCCCAACAGATTCAGCAGTGTTATTCTGCCTTAAGCTTT
The DNA here is from genome assembly GCF_000732505.1 of Cyprinodon variegatus. Lineage (NCBI taxonomy): Eukaryota > Metazoa > Chordata > Actinopteri > Cyprinodontiformes > Cyprinodontidae > Cyprinodon > Cyprinodon variegatus. Next base: position 258,337 of record NW_015150592.1, read on the forward strand.
AGCAAGTACAAGTTTACATCCTGCTGCCAAAAGAGATTTCCTCTCTATTTGGTTCATAAAAGGAGGAGTTGCAAATTAAAGCTCCAAAAGCAGACATATTCAGCCTCATAATGATACATTATATGATTAAATCATTATTAGCTTATTGTACAATTGAACTTATATATATTTAAATATTTTAATGTTGAAAGATCAACAGCATGTTTTTTTGTTCCTTTCTTAAAGCTATAGAATAAAACTAAACAAATAAATGGTGATTACATGCAGCCCAGATTCCTTCAAAAAATGTAGATTAAAGAGCAATGGCAGCAAATGCATTGTGCTTGAGACGATCAGAATTTACAAATGAAATATCAATTTTTTATTTTTTTTTATGGGAGAGTAGAAATATATATATAGATACAACAACTGAACTAAAACTAAGCGGTAATCTGAGAAAACTAGATGTAAAGTGACTGAAATGCTTTTTTGTCCACTTGTATTTTTAACAAACCATTAAAACAAGTGTTACTACAAGAGGATTTTTAAAATTTTTTCTTTGTACTCAAGAAACTGTGTTTTAAGCTTTGACATGTTTTTAGTCATAAAAGGTAAAAGCTTTTCCTGTGATTTGGACTGCGTATGCCCCATCAGGACTTTTTTTATCATAACAGACATGAGGAAAACCTCTGCGTTAAAACGCTTTAAAACCAAAACTAACAAATGCAGGTTTTAAATTCTTACTTGTTTCCTCTGATTCCTTCCCTTCGGACTGTTGCGAGGCCTTCATTCACCAAAGATTCAGCAATGTTCTCACCTGCAGTATCTACAGCACAAAGGAACAAACGACATGCATATGACACACAGAAAGCAACCCTTTGATTCTTAATATGGATGCATTGACATTGTTTAATTAAGAAAAACGTTAAAGATTAGTAAAACTTGGAAGTGATGGCAGACCTTTGCCCAAGTAGACCATGCCATACTCCCGGCCTATAGCAGTCTTGATTTCCACTGTGAAGCAAACTTCTTTTCCAATTAGCTTCTTCCTCAGGAACTCTCTGGCTTGGAAGGCCCAGGGCTAAAAGGAAAAAAGACATCCAATCAAAACGCTGGATATAAACAACTTAGTAATGTACAATTTAATTTATTAATAGCATAAAAGCATGGAAAGAAAATTAAAAAATTCTGCAATCATACGAGTTGTTCGTAAACATGAAGGGCATTGCTGTGTTTCTTCATCATGGTTGGTGGACATTCTTTTTCCTTATTCAGTAATATTTCTTGTTAAAGTACAAAGTACAGATGAAAAGAAATCTGAAGGCTCAACTTTTCCTCATTCTATCTCTATTCTCCTATTCTGCAGTATTTGTCAATTTCCACTCATAACTTTATGGTCTCTCTGCTTTTTCTCATCATAGTAGCTTCATCTGGTATTTTCCTGTTCTGCTAACACTGCATCCTGGATTGGAGCATCGGCTGTGCTGCTGTCGTCGACATCTCTATTTGTAGATGTCGGAGCTTGACCTGTTTCTGGTGCGATCCCGTTTCTTTTGTTGTGGCTGGCGTAGTTGGCTTGGAGCTCATCTGCCTGGCTGGGTCTTTTGGACAGGGCGCCTGTGGAGCTGGTTAACAGTTACCGTTTGCATTTCTGGTTCTATCCCCTTATACCCCACTCAGCGTCAGCAGATGGCCACTCACAGTACACCTGGTTCTGCTTGGAGGCTTCTTCTTGTTAAAAGGGAGTCTTCCTCTCCACTGTCACTACATGCACGCTTGGTTTGAGAGATTGCTGAAGAGTCAACAACAAAATTGAAGCAAAGGCCTTCACTGAACGCTCATCCAGGAGGAGCACATCCTTCAAGTCAATGAATGGATGCAATCAACTGGTTTTCCTAACTAATGTGACAGCATTGTCTCCATGAAGTTCCCTGAGAGGACTCATGTTGTGAATTGGCACTATATAAATCAACATATTTATATTGAAATAGAACTGAGGGTGTCTAAATCAGCACCTGATCTTAGTGCTGGTTTACCATTTTATACTCCCTATGATAAAACCCCTTTTTTTAACTTTCATATGTCCATAACTTTGTGGGATTTTATTCAGTCATTAAAGAAAACTTCACCAATGGCTTTGGTTAACTTGCTCAATAGATTTATAAAAAAAAAAAAAAAACAATGTTCGTAACAGCTAGCATTCTCAGAGTTATAAAAGTACTCTATTCAAAGGCCAATAAGTGAGATATTGTGATGTACTGTGATGAGAATAGAGAACCAGAGTATATAGGATAACTGTGGCACGAGAAAACTTTGATTTCATCAGAAGCGCTGCTGCAGCATTTATAGTCACACGTGAAGCTGTTACACAGAAGCTTTGTACAGGGATGCAGTAAGGAGTTACAACATTGGTTCAAAAGCAGGTGGTCTTATGTAAGGTGAAAAAACTAACACCGTTTATCACACTAGTCAAAGCTGCACAGTAAAGTACAGAGGTGGCAGCATCAGGCTGTGGGGACAGGTAAGAGCGTTTATATGCCAGAATTGCCCCGTCAAAGAGAAGTAGAAATATGTCCATGTTTCAGTTAATTTGTATTAAAAAAATAATCAGGAACTGTAGCTCTTCCTTTCACTCTTTTATTAAAGTTTTGGTTGTAAAGCAACAAAAATACAAAGTAGTTTGAGGCTGGAATACTTTTTAATAGCTCTAAAATACACACATTATCCCTGGAATGTCAATCTAAATAAACAGAGTGGATTAAGATTCAGCTTACCTCATCTGGGATGTCCTTGGTGTCGGGCTGTCCTTGTGCTGCTCGGCGGGCAATGGCCCCAGCTCGGATGTTGCTGAGATTGATCTGCCGCTCTGGGGGCGGGCCGCCTCGAGGCTGGCCCCGAACAATGATGGCACATCCTGACAAGACCTGGAGAGAATAAATAAAATTATACTTTGACCCGAGAAACGAAAAATCAATGTAGGCAAATAATTTTGGTTATAAAACATTTAATAGAATAAAACCATAACTAGATGACAGACAGAAGCGATGTAAGGATAACAGGGATAGATGGTCTCTATTAAATTTTTCAGACATCTTAAAAAGATTAAAAGCATTTATATCAGGTATCAAATTAACAAAAAACAGTGCAGAAAAATCTCAAACACTATAGTTAGAAACTTTACTTTGAGGCCTAAGCTTCATATGACATGTAGTCATGGTGACAGTGTGTAACACAAATGTAAGGGTTAGATCATGCCATGTGATAATGTAGCTAAAAACAAAACAAAAGATAGCCTACACTTTAGTTTGACAACTGTGGCATTTACACGAAACTGAGCAAACACTTTATCTGCAAACTCTTCACTGTGTCTGCGGGGAGCATCCCTGGGGATTGTTGATCTAAGATGTGAGATAGATAAACTCATCAAATCCCCGCTGTTCATCGCCAACTGTCCGACTCAACCTTAGGACAGTAGAGCTGTGGCTGTCATTTCTGCAGCATGAAAATCCACGAAAAAAGAAACGAGTCAAACAGGAAAAAAAAATTTTCAGATTTCAAAGGAGATTTTCAGGGGTGATTCCGAGAAACTAGCCCATTTATTTATAACTTCAAGGGGCTGGCTTTTTGTAATTCTTTACAGTCAGGAAGTCCACTACTTGTAGTTAAAAGTCTTCAGCTGATCCAAAATACTGCGTAAGTTAAAGAAAATTAAATGGAGAGATCATAATTCTCCCATCTTAGCTTCCCTTTATTGGCTTTCTGTTAAATCCATAAAAGAATTTAAAATCCTGCTTGCATATAAAGCACTAAATAACCAGGCTCTGATCTGATTTTCTGATCTGTACCTTATGTTGCTAACACAGCATTTGGCTCTCAATCTGAAGGTTTACTAGCGGTTTCTAGAATTTCTAAAAGTAGAATGGGAGGCTGTTTTAGTCACTAAAGCAGACAAGCGGTCTTCTTTTACGTCAAAAAATTTCCTTTTTTGATAAAGCTTATTGTTAGAGTGGCTCAGCTTATCCTGAGTCATCTCTATAGTTATGCTTTTATAGGTTTAGACTGCTGGAAGACATGAGCACCATTTTTATATCATTCCGTTTCATTCTACTTCTATTCCTCAATTCTGAAGTATTTGTTAGATAAACTTCTAATTTTATTTCCTCTCTTCCTTTTCTCATCATAGTAGCATCATCTAGCCTGGCTGTCTTTGGCTGTGATTAGGGCTGCAACTAATGATTATTTTGCAAATCTATTAAACTTTCCATACTTTTTTTTTCAATTAATCAATAATCGGATTTTTATTTTATTTAACCTTTATTTAACCAGGAAAGTCCCATTGAGTTAAAGTAACTCTTCTTCCAGGGAGTCCTGGCCAAGAAGGCGGCTTAAAAAGTTACATTAACATAAAACCACAGGAGACAAGACAACCACAGATACATATCAAAGCCAAAGGTTACTTATAAAAGATTTTTAAACCATGTGAAACTAAACCTTTTCCACTTGAGGAGTACTGGATAGAGTATATTGAAAAGAAATGAGAAAAAAGAAGGTTTTGATTTTTTATCTTCAATGCAAAATGTGGCTCTGTCAGGTAAAGGCATGTTTTAGAGAGTCATTTACTCCAATTAACAATAAATCCATTATTAAATTAGTTGACGATTATGACAATCTATTAATCACGATTATTGTTCCAGCCCTAGCTGTGACACTGTGCTGGAGGGAGTAATATGCTGGAAATCTTCATTTATACATGGTAGAGTTTGGCCTGCTTTCTATGTTTAGGCCTGTTTCTCACAGTTCAACACAACTCACACAGAGCTGATCTGCTAATCTGTTTCTTTCCTAGACAGAGCTACAGATTGAGCTAGTTTACTGTTACCTTTTTGAACATACAAATTACGTCTGCATGCATATTCAGTGTAAGGAATTGCTATAGAGTCAACAAAAAACTGCAAGTGAATGTCTACTGTCAGTGAATAAAACCAGCAAATTTAATAACTTAATGCAATCTGCTGGGTTTTCTTTGACAGAAAAAAATAAAATAAAATCAACCAATCTGAATGCATGGTTCCACTGCCAGTGAATTATCTCTGCAAAGTGCTTCAACATGTTGTGAATTGGAGCTATACAAAGATTTTGTTGAAACGGCAGAAGCAGAAATATATATATATATATATATATATATATATCTCCCAAGAAAACATGAATTGGCAACATTCTCCTTTCCATCTAATGCAAAACAGAACTATAAAAACTCTAAAACTACATGCTACAACATCAAAGATATACAACATCCATTACATTGTTGACCATTTTTGGGCAAGGTTGGAAAAATTCCTTAAGTCTAAACTTTTAGGAAGTTACAATATAAACTGGGCATTAAATAAAAAAAGTTGCAACAATTCTACTTTAAAGATCCTGTAACATGGCAGGAGCCAATAATTGGTTTTAAAATACACAGAGATTTTAAAAACAAAGTAAAAGAAAACAACAACTAATAGGTATAGTCAGCATGTTTGACTGTGCAGAGACTATGATTTAGTTTGGATCTACAAAAAGGCTTTGAATGGCAGAACACTCTGCCTCCCCAAATGCAGCTGGAGTGGGCTGTATGTATGGAAGCCTTAGTCCTCGACACGGACGACCCGGGTCCAATCTGGCATGTGGTCCTTTCCCACATGTCTCTCCCCTTCTCTCATACCACCTTTCCTGTCAGCCTACTGTCCATAAAAACCAGCCACTAGTGTCGTCAACACTTTAATTTAAACTACTGTAAACTCAAAAAATAAAAGAAAATGCAGCTGGAATCTTTTGTCACTTAAGAAAGACCAACCAAACTGTTAAAAAATACATTACAAAAGACCACTAAATCATGAAAACAAAAAGGAGCCGCACGGATCTCCTTCAAGTAAATTTTTTTAAAGATTTTATGCAATCCTTTAGGAGTATCTCTATAAAACAGCTAACTAAAAAACTAGATAATATCAGCATGGTATACTTACCGTTATTAGGATTTCTTAGCAGCAAAACAAAGATTATTTTCTACATATTTAAAGTTTGAAAAAAGAAACTTCAAAACTTCTTTAGGGTTTCTATTTTCTACAATATAGTTAACCTACAACCAAAGAAGTTACATATACTGTGAGTAATGAATGTTAAAACTGCTTTATTTGGTGATGTGTTGTTTTTTTTTTCTGCTTCAAATTAAAGCAATTAGATCATATTTGGCTATTCTCCTCTTTAAATTTTAGGGTAAATACCATACAGCTGTGAAATGTCCACTTAAAATGAATATTCTATAAAAACAAAACAGCCCCTGCTAACCCAGACTTGATAGAAATGTACAAGAATAATCACTAAATTTAGTTCAGGTAACATATAAATCCTTATCCTGACACAGAAAGATGAATGAGAGATGAACCCAGCCCACAGGGAACCAAGCTGAGTGGGTGATTACAGGGGGCAAGAAAGTTGGAGCTACGTGTCAGTTTCCCATGGCTGGTTTGGACCAGCTCTGGACCAAGTACCATCTGCTGCTGGAATTAGGGAAGAAAAAAAAACAATGATGCTCCATGAACACAAAGCCACCCTAAATTCACCGCTTAAATCTGTTTCACTTTAATTATCGTGACAAACCTAAGAGCGAAAGCGAAAAGAAAATAAAATTTGAGTTAGCCTTTAAGCTAGCTGACTACATTAGCATGTTAGCAAATGCAAAAAGAAAAAGGAAAAAAATGAAAGTTTTATGTGGCGGCTGCTGCTGAGCATGAATCTAACACTTGAGCTGCACATAAACAAACCGCTTTCGTTCAAATTAACAGGTGCTGGACAGTCAAATGCTAATCAGCTAACAGTTAGCCATCCTTTAGCTGAGAAACTTGACATCTGTTAACTTTCCAACTTCCAGCTTAACCATCCCTGACTGCAAATGCAACCACTCAGATGACATTTTACAGCATTTACATTCACAAGCCTGATGAGAAAGTTTCCACAAAGTGAAATGTACAGACAAACGTGCTAACCTCAGTTTCCTCTCCTGCACATTTAGCAGCAAGCTAACGTTAGCCGGCTTTTAGCTTCACCCAAACAAGCCGAATGGCTTTGACATCTGTTATTATAATAATGACAACACTAGAAAAATTATGTTAACTATTTTTGTGGATTTTTATAAAGAAACTAAAGCACAACTAGTCGCAGTTTTAATCTCCTTTAGTCATCAGTTCACTGTGCTAACTAGCTGCCTCACCACTGAGTTCAGTTTCACATGTTGGGATTCATACCATTTTCACTATTCCTCTTTGCAAAGGAGACGCCGAAACAGGGGCTGCCTGAGCTGGACCCGAAACAGAAGCCATGTCCACCAATTTAAGATACGCTGCTTGTTAGTTGGAGAACCAGGTGAGGGAGCTGGGACTCTCAGATGAGTGGCTGATCTATTGAAAGCCAGGAGAAAAGGGCAGAGCACTGAGCTACAGTCAGGTTTTACCGGAAACACACTCTGCCATGCATGTACACACAGGCCCAAAGCTCTTCCGGGTACACGGGAGAGTAATGAATGGGAACGAACGGAGAGCGAGCTGAACCGCGTCAGAAAGTTGAAGTAAGAACTTCCGGGGCGAGAGGTACGACACGTCAGCACAGTGTTACCCCAGATAGAAAACAGAAGAGGTTGACCTATGGGTTAGTAGGGAAGAGGATTAGTGCCACTGAATATTATTTCAGTTTAATATGGGAAAAATTTCAGAATTCTGAGATTGAAGTCAGAATTCTGGGAAAAAAGTAAGAAATTGGAGAAAAAAGTCAGAATTCTGAGATTAAATCAGAATTTCTCAGAAAAAAAAGTCAGAATTCTGAGATTTAATCAGAATTCTGAGATTAAAATCAGAATTATGACTTTTTTCTCATATTATACTGAAATAAAATTTAAAAATTAGTAAACTTTTTTTTTTTTTTTTAGTGGCCCTAATTTTCTTCTGTAGGTTAGGGATTTACATATTACGAAAGAAAGCAATCATTGATAAGAAAATATGAAATGCAGAAGCTTATGAGACACGGTAAAACTCCTACATGATAATTGATTTGGGCATTGGATCAACATTTCAATTTATCTATCTAATCAAACAGAACATATAAAACGGATGACATTGCGATTATTATGTTATTTTAATAAGTCATTAAGTGTCATAAGTGAATGCATTAATGAATAAAATGTGTGTTTTTTTGTTGTTTTCTTTTGGTAATCAGGCTAATTTTAACATGTATGATGTAATTTCACAATAAATGTGACTTAAAGGCATACTGTTGGGGAAACTTAGAAATACAATAACCTCTTTCTGTATGTTTAACACCCAGTGCAATAATTATAAATACAAATATCCATCTATAGAAATACCCACATAAACACCCTGTGCAATAACCCAGTATAATGATCCTACTATTTTAAAAAAAGCTGTAAAATGTGGACGCAATGCATATACTATATATACATCCAAATGTATACACTGTATATATCCAATGTATATATCCCATCCTTTGGAACCTTCTTCTCCTTTGACTATTTGAGCTGATGTAACTTGTATTTTTTTTTTTCACTGTGAGATCAATAAAAACAATCAATCTATCAATCAATAGCCAATCAAGTAGGTCATAATAACATGGGCAGTTCTAGACTAAGGCCAAAAGGTGCCCTTACCCCCCTGGAATTGTAATGGTCTCTGCACTAAAGACATAACAACAAAAATTATGATGCATGCTGGAATAGACATAATGACTGATAGGTTCCTTGGAAAAATTAAATTTTGTACTTCTTACAATATTGTTTCACCTGAATTTAAAATAAGGTGATAGCTTCAGTTGTATTGATATAGGATCACAGTATTCATCATAAAATTATTTAGAACCATATAAAAAAATATAGCTGAATTGGTCAGTTTTACTTTAGTTTGAACTCTGATTTGATTAAAATACTGACTTAAAATAAGTCAGAAATAAGTAATATTTCTGAATTACCTACAAAGACCAAATACTGCAATAGTTAGCTTTATTTTATCTTATTTCAGAAGATAAAATTAATTAATTCAGCTGCTTTCTTTTCATGGTAATGGATTTTTATTTAATTTTAGGTTAATAATATTATCATTTTCAAACATATAATACAGATTTTCTATCTGAACGATGTAAAATGTTAAACACCATGGAATTTTACTTCATTTAGTGCCAAGTGGCTCTTTGGATCTGCAGCTCTCTTATATTTTAAAAGCTAAACTCTCATTTTTGTTTCATGCTTTTCTGTGCCTCCATGTAAAGCGGTGCCCCACCTTGACACCTCTACTAAATTTAATGTCAAACCTCCACTTCTTATGAGGTACATAAGAAATACCAATTCACTTTTGTCCATTTAAATGTAACAACTTACATTACAAAAATACTTTATAATAAGAGCAGGTATCTGTCTAATGAAGGGCAGCTGTGTGCAGCATCTGAGAGGTTAGAAAAGACGCACAAGACTCTAGTTAAGAAGCTTCATCAGTAGTTCTGTCTACAAAGGAGGAAAAAACTGCTTAACAGATAAGTTTTAGACAGTGGTACAGTTTATGCAATGAAAAATGTTACACATATAGTTATTTTATAACAATTATAATACAATAGTTAATAGCTAAGTCATTAAAAAAGAAATGGATTAATTACTTGATCAATAATTGTTAAAAAGAAATGACAATTTCAAATTGAAGTATCACTTTGCAGACATTTTTAAGAAAAATTACGTATTTAGAATATACACTACATATGCATATAGGACCTGAATTTTGCTGCAAATGGCTTAAATATTTACACCTAAGGTGAATATGTTTAAAAGTAGATAGTAAACAATAAAACATATCAAAGTTTATAAAAATGTGTCAAACTTAACAACCAGAGATTCTATAGAATAAGGGTATACAGTCAGCCTATATAAAAAAAATTACTTTATTGCACAATTCAGTTTGATTTGTTGCCCTGAAATATTGAGCAGAATTTACTGCATCAATTTCAAACTGGTTTATCATCCTACAAGAGTAAAAACCTTAACAGTTAAGTGTTGTTCTGCCTATTTATGCTGCAGTACCACTTTCCATAGGGTTGCACTGAGGACTGATGTGATGCCGATTATCAGTCTCTGGTGATTTTAATCACAAATTACAGATAGTATTTAACAGCTATGGCCTTAATGGAAAAAAGATGAGATCTATGGTAGTAATTTTCTATGCCTTCTTCACCACTTTTGAAAAAAGGTTTTCTACAGTAGGTTTGCTGCCATACAGCTGCCAGCTCACAAAGAGATGCCACAGATCAGTATGGGGTGTTTTTTCTTATGTGCAATAACCTAAAACAAAGTTGAACTTAAGATGGTGTATTCAATGCAGTTATGCATAGGGAATCTCATGTGCTGTAGAGGGACATGCAAAAGTTCACTCAAGAATAATAGGTTCAACACAGGCCCAGATAACCGATTCCTCCTAAAGTAATATAACTCCACAGCATTTCTCCAGGATTACATTCAAAATGTTTACAAATATTTAATTGGTACGCCTGTTTTTTGACACAATGCACAACACTTCTTTATTTAAATGTGAATTACTGATGATATAAGACAAGTTGATATTTTTACGATTCTCACATGAACATCAAGATTCTGCAAGTGTGACGTTTAATGACGTTAAAGTCACTTTTAGTGACTTTATGCTATGATCATTGGGGGGGGGGGTGGGGTAAAATGCAAAATGATGTTTTTTTATTTTTTCTTGTAAAGCAGGCATCCCTAAAGTCGGTCCTCGAGGGCAGCTGTCCTGCAGGTTTTAGAGGTTTCCCTGCTCCAGCACAGCTGATTTACATTAATATTTAATAAACAGGCTTTTGCTGAACTGCAATCACCAGAATCAGCTGTGCTAAAGCAGAGAAACCTCTAAAACCTGCAGGACAGCGGCCCTCGAGGATCAACTTTGGGGATGCCTTTTGCAAAGCTTTTGTGGTTGTTTTGTGAGCCTCTGAGAAACACGTAATAGATTGAAGGCTCATTACACTCAACTGATATGAAAACCAAATTACTTCTAATGTATTAATTGTATCCAGATGTAATAAAATAATTTCCACTGTGTAAATGAACAATGCTTCACGATATAGTGATGACATTTAACTATATCTCGACATGTAATGTAACCCAGACATTTGCATGGCTCCCAGACAACAGAAGTATTAGAAGTGGCAGTTTTGGGATGAAGTGTCCCCTGAACAGGCGCGTCATGTTCTTCTCTGTGCAAAAGAACAGTCTCTAAGGCAGCCGGACCCTGTATAATGCAGTTATAAATGATTCAGAGAATTCTCAGTGGAGGTGTGACCCACTCAGGAATGACTTTACTTTTTTGAAGGCTCGATTTAAATGAAGAGAGGAAAAAAGTATAGCAACTGTTTCTACATTTTCTTTTTTTTTTTTTTTGATTTTAAGGTATAGTGGAGGATTTTCACAAATTTTTAAAAAGCCCTGCCCTCTCCACTTTTAAAATATGTTATGCAGCTGCATGCATATTCATTTCATGCATACTCTCTGTACCCGAGAGCGTTCACGAGCCCATTTCTCCTTGTGCACTCTCTGTTTAAAAGTTGCTGTTTGCATGGCTCATGCAGGTTTACTTTCCGAAAGAAGATTTGCAATTTTCCTACTATATCAGACTCACCTCCTGTAAGTGAAAATGAGGATGTACACTTAGGAAAAAGAAGATCCTCCACTAAACCTTTAATGCTAGATGGTTTAAGTAAAACCAATATGACTTAGCTTAGCTTTGCTGTTGAAATGTCACTATGAATTTTGGTATGTTCAGTTCCAGTCAGAAACATTGTTGTAAAATGTAATTTGACTGGGATCAGATATTTTGTCTGATAAATGTAACTCTTATGTCAGACCCAGATAAACAGCATATTTTACTCTATTAAGGAGAAAAAGCTCCCTGAAAAAACCTGGTCTTATAGGAAATAGTAACTATTCACCAAATGTCATAATTGATTGTGTTCCCCTTGGTGGAAAATGTCATCAACACTTTGTGATAACTACCAATTTTTTTTAAATCAATGTAAAGAAAATGTGTCCTGTTGCTCTTTGCACAAATTAAAGTTATGTAAATGACTCTCAATCAGATTCAAGCTCAGACTTTTAGCCCCTCAGAAATCTTTACTTTAATTTATTGTTAAAGCATATAGAGGTAGAATTACTGCTGAGCCTCAGATGAATGCCCTGATTAATATCAGCATCTCGTTCTTCAGGTATCAATGTAGCCACAGACCTTCATATTACCAATTTGATCACCAGGATGATATTTTTTTTCCTTTAATGTTTTGTTAGATTTAAAAAGAGATATGATGAAAGGCAAACCTTTCAAAAGGTTCAACGTTTTTCCCCACCAGTCACAAGAAAGTTTTCCCAGAAATCTTGAGGATATATTTAAGAGTTGTTGTTTTTTTTGGCAGATATTAAACTAATGATAAAAAATTACTTTATGATCTAAAACAATTGGATGTGACCTTAAAGCAAAAACAGAGAAGTGTTAAGTGGTCAAACCTTTTTTATTCCATTTGCACTCACATGTCATCTGTAGTGTCCCTTTCATCCCGCAGTTCTCTTCCTTTTAGTCATAAAACTCATGATATTCAACAGTAACTCTAGATTTCTATTTGTTTCCTGTTTTTACCTCTCATGTGCAACAGTTAAGTCATAGAAAATAGGTTTTAAAATAATGATGTTTTTAAAGGTTTGTTTTTAATCCTGAAAAAGAAACATCTTTTATTATATAGAATAAATTCAGAACATGTTCTAACTCTCTTTGAATGCTTGGCATACATTTTGTTCTCTCAAGTTTAATTTATTAGGATTTTTAAACAAAAGATTTAATTAAATCTATGATAGATTTAATTAAATCTATAAATCCTCTCATTTCTATACTCAATTCTTCTGAGGGTTGTAGCAATGCTCTCACACGTTGGTTAGGAGGTTCAGAGTTTAAATAGTAATGGGAAACATATTTTTGTAAATCTCCTATAATGTAACAGCACCTTAGTCTTTACTGATTATTGATTTTTTTTTTCTATAATACTGTACAGAAAGGTTTTAGAACATCTAATTTAATTCAACTCTATTTTTTTAACCATCCTTCTAAAGAGAATATCTGATAAACACAGTCATTATAAAATGTGCTTCTTACACCTGAGAGTTCAATCACATCACAGCCTCGCAAAATCACCTGCAAGAAACTTGTTTTTAATATATGTGATAGCATTTTTGGCTGACATTTAAACAGACTCTGATGTTTATCAGTTAGTGGCTATGATTCTAATTCAAATTATATTCAAATGATATAATAACCAACTGAACAGTTTTGTTTTTCAAGGGATCTAAATAAGAACAAAAAACAGATGTCTTTATTCTGAAACCTTCCTTTAAAGAAAACCTGTAGAACTACTTTCAAGTGGAAATGTTGAAGCCAGGGAGGCATTTCTTCAATAGAAAAAGTAAAAATATAAATATGTAAAAGATGGTTATCCTGATGTCATATACTGTATAGCTTAATTTCACTATTAAAAAAAAAAAAAATCGAAATTTTGGGGGAAATACATCTACTGTCTTTCCAATTAGGAGAAAACTGGTTTATAGATAAGGGTAACCATTGAAAAAAGATAACATGCCCCCACAGGTTTGAAAGCTGACAAAGAACCAAAGACTTATTTTTAATCAGAGCTTGTTGGTCTTTTATTTCTCTTCAGAGTTTAAAGTGGGAAATATAATTATTGTTAAAATTATGTATTTGCTAGGAGACATTAAAAATTCTCACCTTTAAAAATCAACTCTCCAGATTAAAATGTATGTTAATGGATCAGGAATAAGTTTTTAAATTTGGAAAGGCTATCTGCTTAACATTGCCAACGCAGATAAGATAATTCCCAGATGATGGGTTATCTACCACAATTCTTCACTAACTATTAAAAAAAGACTAAATTGGACCGTTTTTGGTTACATAATTCCAGGTTAAATAGACTGAATACATGTCGGAAGAGTATAAAGAAAAATCTATCTAGAAAGATGAATCATCGGCCTTCATAGTCTACCCTGCGGGGTTTCGGTTGATTTAAAATTACACATGCATATTTATTAGTAGTGAATGTCTTAAATGGTCGGCTAAAAACATTTTTATGAACAAAAATGTCAGGCTTAAAAGAAACTTAAATTCTTAGGAGCGAGTTGCTTTCTCGAAACGCGAACAAGGAAACTGAAGTAAGGCGCAGCTCCGTTGCGCGCAGAACCACCGTGCGCTTTGGAGACATTTCGTCATCTTTTTACGCGGCTACATTGTTCACACTAGCACACGCTTTAGAAACAAGTTGCACACCAACATGATCCCATTTACGCGTTTAGTGCCCAATTCAAACATCTGAAACATTTATTTGATGCGCACTCGATGGCTGTGCCACTAAAGGTAATAAAAACCCCGCCTGTCGGTGCAGAGAGGAGACAATTTACGCACAAGGAAAACGTGTTGCTGCTTTAACAATGGGGTATAGGTAGCATAATTAAATCTGCATTTTTAGAACACATTACGCCTGCAGCAAAGTAGTAACCTATAAAGTAATAACCTCATCAAATCTCCTATAATAAAGGAAAACGCTTGCCTCATTTATTCTTTGTCCTGGTTGGCATGGAGATGATGGTGTCCAAGAACGCCTGTCCTTCAACCAGTCTTCCTAACTGTACACAGTGTGTTTCAGTCATTTGACTCATGGTTAATGTATAATATGGGCCATATGGCTTTGTAAAATCTGACTCTTTATGTCGGTGCCACTTCGGTGTCTGTGGACCCAACTAATGATATTCAATTAGTCATTAAACAGGCCCAAAGACGAGCCTTGTGTGGGGTTTTCACATGAGCTAATATTTGCTCGTCAAATATTTCCCCTTGAAAGCGTTTACAACGTATTTTTATCTGCTGTCTGCCCAAGGAACATCTGTGAGGATGTTAGCCTCGCACTTCTGGATAAGCGAGGTCCCCCCAATTGGCCCTCTCCTTGCGCCTGTATGTGCGCGGGTATATTTGTTCACGTTTTGCAGGAAAATGTAATAAAGCTAGACAACCTGATGGATTTATGATTTATCAAAAGCACTTTACCATATGGCAGTCGTCATTGGAGCAGATTTCCAAATGTTTGCTTTATGAGAGGAGGCCAGAGATCCGTTTAATCCGAGCCACTTCAGATGGAAACGAGGATGCTTGTGTCACGTGACTCCAAACCCTGAAACACACTGGAGCTGATCCATCAGGTTCATTGTGAAGCTGGGACCTCATTGTTACCAAACATGAGCGCACATCAACATCTCTAATTGAAGCTTTGCGCAAAAGGAAAGATTCAAATCATCAGATGAAGGTAAAATGCTCTCTGAAATCTTCTGAGCTGTCATTTCCAAAGAACTCCCTGGAAACAAGTACTTTGAATTGTTAAACTATCAGAACCGCATTTGAACCATAAACTGCAATTTATATAGATATCTTAATGTTTTTTTATTCCTATTAAGCCTCTCTTAATGTTAAGGGATTAGGGGTTTGTTACAGATATTTAGGGAAGGAAAAAGACCATGAATCAAACAAATAAGTGGTTGAGATATTTAAAGAATAGAATTCAAAATCCATAGTTTTAGGTCTCCTTGTTCAGTCTTTATCCTGAAAAAGGAAAGAGTTAGACATAACTGAAATAGATTAAATCTTATTCAGGGGTTAGAATGTCCAAATCAAAGTCCTGACTTCAACTAATAACATGAAGAAGCTTTGGGGAACAAATTTATGTTTCTAGATCTGCAAATCTGCTGGAGAACCACGCCAGAAAACTTGCAGCAATAGTTGTAACAATTCTATCAGTATGAACTGTTGGTTCTATTTTCATTTGTTCAAATGGAAACATCTGAAAAGGATCACTTCTTATTCACCAGCTGCACTTAATGTTAGTCTGTTTCATAAAATCCCATCAAAACACGATGAAGACTGTGACTGTAATGTGATAATATCACCAACCTTTTCAAATGTAGAGCTAAATTATGCATCAAATAAAACTTTGTAGGTTCTCCCATAAGTATAACAAATGCATTATATTTCAGGATGAACAAAAAGTGTTAAATATTGTCCCTCTTGGTCTGATATCCCTAAATATAAACCAATGAAACTCATTACCTGCATAAGATAGTAAATAAATGACCATAAAGAAGTTTATCCACATGCCCTCCCAGCTTTATTGATTTCAGGACGCATGCGGGCCACCACATTTGTTTAGCTCTTGTAGGCATATAAATGTCTACCAAGGGTTTTGGTTTTTCACACTGTCATTCTCAAAAGGTGGTCGGAGTTAAACCTGTCTGATTTTTACTCTGAAGTCAGCCCTACAGAGGAAAGAAAACATTTTTCCAAGGAGCCTGGAACCAAGGAGAGATGCGCGGAACAAGCATCGATCCGCTTTGCCAAGGTTAGTTCTACAATCCTAATATATATACATCATTTGGACTTTTTAGGCTGAGTTAATAATGTGAATACGGTTGATAAGGTGGTGGAAGTGTGAACCAGTTAGGAGGGACGTTTTTCAACGGGAGACCTCTTTCAGAATCCAAAAGAATGAGGATGATTGAATTGGCCTCGGAAGGAGTCCGTCCAAGTGACATTTCCAGGATTCTCCAGGTGCGCGCAATGGAAAAAAAAAGCTTACACAAATATTTATTTCAGACCGAACGCTTAATAAAAAAGGAAGGCAATATTGGTATGAATGAGTGAAACTGATTTGTAAAGGATTGCGCATTAATCAGTGCGTCTTTGCAGGTGTCCAGCGGCTGCGTCAGTAAGATCCTGTGCCGCTACAGGCGCACAGGGCTGATGAAGCCCAAATCCTTAGGAGGGAGCCGCCCTCGCCTTCTCACTCCAGCTGTGGTCTCCTCTATCATCCAGTGCAAAAGGGAAAATCCAACTATTTTTGCTTGGGAGATACGAAGACGGCTTGGAAGAACATGTAAAGGAGCCAAACTTCCGAGCGTAAGTGGAATATGAACTGTTCTGATCAGTTAAACTGCACCTGACGAGGCTTTGTGCGCTCTTTCCTGGAAGGTGTCATCCATTAATAGAATTTTAAGAAAGATCCACTTGGACCATGGAATGATGTGCATGGAAGTCAATGCTCCATTCAAGGCTGGACAGAGTAAGTTATCAAAAATGTTTACATCAAGTTGCAGAAACTATGCAAAACATGTAAAACTCACCTCAGAAAGTTGCATTAGTTCATGGGCATAATTTTCTGAAGGACTGTGTGGACATGTCCACACCAATTAATTCTCAACAATATGTGGGACAAATTTCTAAATTTGATTTAGCTGCTTTTGAAGGAAGATAATCACTGATGTAGCTGAAAGGGAAAACATCCATCAATCAATCCACATTTTTCTGGATGGATTAATGAATGAATGAAACTGAAATGCTTTCCATACTAGGGAGGCATGATGTATTGCTGTTGGCATCGATATTTCTGTTATTCATCTTTTTTTATATACATTAATGTCCAACTACCTATAAATATAAAGATCAGTGTATTTTGGAGTTGTGTTCTCAATAATAGGAAAGCATTCAATAAATATGTTAGAGCTGATTTTTGGAAAATACAAACCATATTGAAAGCGATTGTGTCGAGTGTCCCCACCAACTTTAATTTCAAAGTTAAACCCTTGCATTATTTCTTAACATGTTTCAGAACCCCAGGCCAAATTCATAACCTTAAAGACCCAGAAAGTTTTTTATATTCAGTCCATAATCAACGCAAACATTTAACTTGTATTAGTTTAATGGGACCTTACAATATATCCAAATTATTTAAATCAATACACCTGAAATTTCTCATCTTCCAGTGTGTACATTTCCATCAGACGACTATTCTTGGACCTTTTGCTCTTATATACTCTCTATTGGGCTTTACATAGATTGTTTTTCCTCAAGCAACCTCTGAAACAGGAGAATTTCTTGTTGCATCATATTCTATAGAAAACCAGAAACCCAAAACATTTACAGTTTGACCTCTGTGCCTATTTTATTATGCAATAATTGTTAAATATCAACATTTATGTTAATTATATATTTGTCTACTTTCCTGAAAAATATCAAACCCTAATGGGTTTATTAGAGAGAACATAATGTAATAACTTATGATAAATGGTCTCCAAAATTCCCTTTATAGTGTAAATAAATAAATGTAATTATAGAGTTAACCAGTGTGTCAAACTAACGTATGTTGTGCAGATTTCCTTTCTGTGGTCGAGGAGGTAAATGAGCAGGTGATGAGCTCTGATGACCAGAAATCTGAAGGTTCCCGGCACAGGAACCGCACCACGTTCACCCCGGAGCAGAGCAGAGCACTCGAGCGAGGTAATCAACCCATTCATCATCCTGTGACAGTTCAGTGTGTTTATGCTCCAGAAAATATTTTTTCATCTCTCTCAAACTAGAATTCTCCAAAAGCCAGTACGCTGATTTGTACACAAGAGAAAAACTGTCAGCTGAAATTAAACTTCCCGAGGACACCATCAAGGTGCACTTTTTAAATCACCAAATTAGTTTATATAGATACATTTATTCAGCATTAGGACTTCAGCTTATGATACATCTGTTTCTGCAGGTTTGGTTTTCAAACAGACGGGCTAAATGGAGGAGAGAGAGCAAAGACAGAAACAGAACAAAGAGTAAGGATGTTTGGTTTGGACAAAAATACAAAACATTTGCAATTAGGTGTGTTACATAAAGGAACTACATTGGAAAGCATAAAAATTTAGGATATTTAAAAAAGTATAT
This sequence comes from Cyprinodon variegatus, assembly GCF_000732505.1. Classification (NCBI taxonomy): domain Eukaryota; kingdom Metazoa; phylum Chordata; class Actinopteri; order Cyprinodontiformes; family Cyprinodontidae; genus Cyprinodon; species Cyprinodon variegatus. Next base: position 277,200 of record NW_015150592.1, read on the forward strand.
ATCTTCTACAGCTACAGACCTGCAGCAGAAAAGAGGATGTGTTCCTCTAAATCCAGCCCTCACACACAGCCTCATTTCGCAGGTAGGATGCAACTTTTTTGATCAGAATATTTATTTCTCTGTCTACAATTTCAAGTTTGAGTTCTACATCTATTCTTCTTAACTCTATATTGTGATCAGTTGTGTTCAAAAAAGTATTTAAAGGTTTTACTATCATAGATCTTGTTTTTCTGGCTCTTATAAGTGTGGAAATGCCAGGCTTTCATTACAATTTTCTGACAAAGAATTCAATCAATTCATGAATGCAAATATGCATACCTAAAATTATTTTTTAAATTGCTTTGCTGAAATACTTTTATCTAATTATTTTTTCTTCAGTTCAAGTTTTTAATGCAGATCATGCAGTGTTTTATAATCCAGATATTATAATGGGATTCTCTAAATCAGCTTTATATGCAGTTTTGCTCATAAACATGGCACTTGAATTTGGTTTCAAGTTGTTTTCAGAGTGCAAGTCTGATGAGAAATGAGGAGCAATATATATATATATATATATATATATACATATACACACACAAGAATATGACAGTTTTGATTTAGGGCAAATATGCAAAGTGTTTTACTGACTTATCCCTTGCACTGGTTAACTAAAGACAAATTCAATTCAAAAATAATCCCTTAATCCAAAAAGTATTAAAATGTCATCACCTTATAAATGCATCAGTCAGAAGAATACAAACAGGATACAAGTTGCATTTTATGTGGAAATAGTTTAGAAAAGATTAACCAGTCCCACTTTTACATTAATAAACCTTTTAATGGGGGAGCTATATACTTTTTTATTTACATCCCTTCATTTTTGATTGTAGGAAACTGGGATATTAAGAATGAATTATCAAAACAGCACTTTGGCTTCCAGAGTCCACGGAAAACTACAACATGGCTACTTCTCTAAAACAGAAGCTGGTAAGATGATATTTCCATCTTTTATCAGAGACAAGTCTGAATCTGTTCATCTATCCTATCAATGGGAGGCTATTCTGCAATTTTATCATCGAATAATACAGAAAAACCTGTACCTGTATAAAAATCAATCACCTAGGCCAGTGATTGCCAAAAGGGGCTACTGTACCTCTAGTGGTCCATGGGTGCATTGCAAGGGATAAATGACAACTTATGTCTTGAGTAGTAAAATTAAATAGGGCTGGGATCTGTTTTGCCTTCTGAGGACCTAACTGAAATTAAACAAGCTTTTATCAAGAGAAAATTTAGTTTTTCTTATATGTTTGCGTTAACCTTCATCTATGAAACATCAAAACCAAGCAGAGGAACAGACTGGATGTAGGGAACAGCGTGGGATCAGCTGTTTTTCATACTGATCTATTGGAGCTCATCAAAGCAGCTCAGGTGTTTTGATGAAAATAAATTAAATGATTCAGTCAGTCTGACTATAATTTTTGTTCCCAATTCATCAGGTTTAAATATGATTTATAAGGGAGTTACTCAGAGGAGCTCCAGTTTTATAAATACAGGTTTATAATAGGATTTTTCTTTTATATTTCATTTCCTTACTAACTAACTAGGCAACATGCTTATGTTGAGTTTTTTAATTGAGATGAAAAGTATATAAGTATATAATCAGTTATTGTACCTTCCACTTTTGGACAATCATCAATACTTTTGACTGGGAGGGGGGACTCAAAATGTCCAAAGGGAAACACTGATCTAGGCAGGCAGAGCTTTTCTACAAATACTTCAAAAGATCGCTATCAGGAGCTCAGGGAATTCCAGCATGGTGCTGTGGGAGGATGCCAACTGTACAACAAGGCCGGCTGTCAAATTCCCTCAGTGCTCAATATTTTACTCTCAACTGGCTGCAGTTGCTGTTGTTGAGAACAACTGCAACTCAGCCACAAAGGGGTTGGTCCCTTAAACTAAAGGAATGGGGGGGCTCATATCATAAGAAAAGAGCTAGAGAGCTTCATGGAATGGGTTTCTACTCTATGAAGCTCCATTCCTCGATTCAGGTCACATTCTCAAGGCAATACACCTTTAGAATAAGAAATGAAGGAAACAAGGTCAGTGTAGTAATGTTTACCTGCCTAATATTAGGTAATTGCTTGTTTTTCTTATTTCTAGTTTGTTATTCTAAAAAATGTTGACAGATATAGAAGTATGCCTGTTTCTGACTGTTTTACCTCAGTACCCCAGCAGATGTTTGACATGTTGCCACAGACCATGGGCAGGACTCCGCTGCATCTCGACAGACACGCCGTGACCCTCCCAGCAGTTCAAGATAACATAAACCCAAGGAACACCTTCCATCTGACCTCTGAGAACATCAGAGCCCTCTGCCCTGTCGCTCAGCAGTGGAACCAGCAGAGTTTGTCCTTTATGTGGAGCCAGATTTAAACATGAGAAGATGTTCATCTATCAGGCTACATGGTACGGAAGTCAGACTGAATATTTAAACATACCGATAGTTTAAAACATTTAGTTTTAGAGAAGCCAAGAACTGCTTTAAGTAAATTACCTCTTAAACTGTAGAGACAATTTCTGTCCAGCAGAGGGAGACAAACAACTGATGTTTGAATAAGTCTTTCAGTCTTCTGTAAATTGGAATAGAAAAAAATACAGTGAGTGTCATAGAGTTCCTATGATTGAGAAAATTAATACAACTAATGCAATAAATCCCCTCCTAAAAAACACAAATCCAATACAGGATGTAGTAAATAAAGTTGGAAAGATAAGCTGCTATAAACTCCTTTTTTCTTTCAGTGGGATGTTTTACTAATGTCTTTCCAGGAAATAGGTTCTTTAATGCTAAACTTTGATAGAGCCAATAAACTCAGGCTTTGCTCAACAGGGAGTAGATTTTAGAGGGTACATGAAGTGCTAACAGAGAAAATTAAAAGATAAATTAGGAAATGGAGCATGACCTCGATCCAAAGTGCTTTCATGTTTCTCGTCAGTGATTTGGTTGGCTTGACGACTTGTCGACATAAATCAAAGCTCCACAGATCATTTGGAATCACCATAAAATGATATGGTTGCTATCTTTTTAACAGCCTGTGGGCTTTGCTGTTTTGCAAAAGTGCAGAAGGAGGTTAAGGCATCCTTCCAAGATTTTTGTCCAGGGAAAGCCAGTGGGAGAGACTATAAAAGAGAAGCTTCAAAAACTTTAAACATGATCTGATATCTGCATTGCTTCGTATCGGTTTTTATTATTGCAACAGGGCAAAGGCATTGAGTTCCTTTACGTCCCTTTACAACAGCAAAGAGACACTAAGACTCTGAGCTCCTTGATAAATAGTCATGAGGGGAAAGACCGGGATCAGAATGCAAACAGCTTGGTCAGCAGTGTGGAAATGGCCTACTGACAAAATGACCCTCGTTGGAATATAACACCATGAAGGTGGATAAGTAAATGGTATATCCACATGACGGTGTCTAAGCTGTGATTTCCATAGGCAATTGCTTCTGTGCTGCTGTGTTTAGTTCAATGAGTTTATCTTTATTTAAAAGGGGATTAGTAACCGTACTCTAACGCTGATAACTGCACATACCAAATATTCCATGTGCCTTTTGCTAAATAATGGAATAGCCAAACATAACAGATGGGGATTTTTTAAAAGTTGCTTTAAATAAATTTAAACCTAAATTCAAGGATAGTCAAAGAAAACAAAAAAGGCATGTGGCGACAGTGGAGAGAACATACTCCTGTTTAGCAAGAAGAAACATGCAATAAAACCAGGCCCGTTGTTAGCAGTCATAAGCTAGTAATGGTTAAAAACAGAAAAAAACACTCTTCTCTAAAATAAACAAACTAAAGGCTATAAGAACTTATACACCGAAGTAGAATCATTTTACCATTTATTCCAATGGGCAAGAAAACTCAGTGTTGACATGAAATAACTCAATGATTATAATGAATTGACTGGCAGAACAAAAGGCAGAAGCTCTGATCCAATATTTTTCTATGGGAGTGGTACATAAGTCTAGTATAAAAGAAGCTACTATCCATCCCCTTTTATTTATTAATGTGTATACCCCTGCTACATCTATATCAAATGCTAAATTCCCTCATCAGTATTCCCCCATTTAGCTGTGCAGAGCTCAAATAACAAGGCATCTATTTCATGCAGGTGTGTGAAAGTATTTAAAAGTTCCAGTTTATTATGAGACAATATTGCATGAGAACCTGTTTCCCACATTCCCACTAGAAGAGGCACAGCTAAACACACCTATTATGAGCAAATAGTTCATTTCTATGAGAAAGGAACACAACAGTATACTGTGTATTTCCTTTAACCTTAATTTGACCCGACATGGCTCCCAACAAAGGATGCCCTAAAGTGCATCAAATTTTTTAATTTACCCGAGTAGACTTAATGCAACATCATTTGTCTACATTTAACAAGCAGTTTTTGTAGAGGCAAAATATGCTATAATATATATAACATAATATAATAGTTATATATAACTAAATACATTCTGCATGGGAATTCACAATAGTGAATAATAAAAATATAAATAAAAGAACAAACATTACCGAAAGCATCTCTGGTTTAAAAATTCTGAGCTGATTAGACGAAGAAAACCAAACAGGTGTGTGGCTTTGACTAATTAGATCTCCCTCTGGCTGAAGAAACCCATCGGTCTTTGCGCTACACTGCCCTCTTGTGGCGTAATGCAAATAAAGTTCACAGCTTGGCTGCACAGCGAAATATAACTTTATCTTTGTTATTGGCTTATCAAAAAAGAAACAAAAAAACAAAGACACTAATGCAAACCGCTGCACAGGGAATACTTCCTATTTGAAAAAAGGAAGGAGAGTAAATGGCAGCAGCACTCACAAATTGAGAATAGCCAAAGAAAAACAGCAGTGTCAGAAATGTTTGTAAAAATACTGTAAATTATTTACACTGTCAGCACCTAGATGCTATATTTCAGACTTTCAATAAAACCACACAATATCTAATAACTACTGTACTACTCTGTCGAATAACACATTAGGTTGGGGAAAAAAGCATCTCGTTGGAAAGTTGAGTATTTGAAATATGGACTGCATCCACTATAAACAAGACATTCCCAGCCTCAACGTCTTTAAACCTTTCATCTAACAATGCAAGCAGAACAGATTCATTCTAGGATTGCTCATTCAAAGTTTCCAATGCACTTATATCTATTAAATCTATGGAAAAAAGAAAATTACTGTGCAAACTGTTTAATTTCTTCACAAGAGGCAGAAATCTCATGGGGAGCTTTTTCCTTTCTATTATGTGTTTTTAACATTGTTCATAGTGGCAGATGCTAAATACATGTTCCCTGTCTGTCATGCAAGAAACCCCCATGAGTGCCTTTTTAAACCTCCCAGTAATTATTTGCCACTAGCATTAAGCTTAAATCTGGAGCACAAAGCATTTCTTATCTCCTGTTGAGCAACCCAAAGTTGGCCAAAAAGCTCATCCAGAGTGAACTCAACACCACTTAAGCCGACGATGTACGCATTTGTTATCCAAACGTTTCTAAGAGCGTTATAATTTATCTCTTCGACTAGTTGTATGGATAACCCCTGCTGCCTCAGCCACTCAAGAATATTCATCACACACAAGGAGTTTGCTTCTCCCAGCGGTAGAAAGTCATGCCTGCCAAAAACAAAGCGAGCAGAAATACATGAAAGAAAACATGCACAGCAAGAGAAACAGTTCAATGGAAAATTGTTTATTAAAAATACGAATAATATAAAGAATACACAAATCTGAAAATATCATGGGTACAAAAAGAAATAGCAGCTGTATTTTATAAGTATGCTATTGACAAAATGTACAACTCTGATTTACATATTTACATTACTTAAGGCTAATTTAAATAACATTTGCAACACTCTCAGGGCATTGTCGAAACTAAACTCCCTTAAAACTAAGATTCTTTGGCATTTGGTTTCACCTGTCTGCCGAGGAACACATTTTTCTGGATTTGAAATGACAGTGATTTTATTTGTGAAATGCACACGGCTATGAGTTTGCAATCCCATTGGAATGTTGTTGCCTCTTATTTATTCATGAAAACAGATTCAGATTATATGCCAAAGAATTGTGACATTTCTTTGGACTAGCAAAAGGTAAAGAATGTCAAATCAACAAATCTTTGATTTCTTTAGGATAACATGCCAGGTCCTGAAAAGAAGAAAAACAAATCCCAACATCCTGAAATGTTTTTGTCCTTTTTACATGACCTCATTTATAAAGAACTGAGATCAAATGGAAAGTGGCTCATTTGGTTTGAAGGATCAAAGTGGGAAATCATAGAGAGCACATGCCTGAGATGGAAATATAATGTAACATGGTTTTTTATAATTGTACAGTGATAAAAATCTGTATTAAAGCTTTTTAAGGCACATTTTAGCAGCTGATGAGCCATCTTAGCCTCTTTGAAGAGTCTTAGTAAACCGTATATTTGTGTTCTTCACATTTCACCAAGCTCCCCGATCTCTTTCATACCATGTTTATAACACAAACCACAAGGTAAGCGTACCATCAAATTACAAACTCTATTAGGAAAATTTGCTTCTTCTAAACTGAAAAATAAATATTAATTATTACATCCTACTAAGGTTTTTCTTTAAATATTCCACATTATCAAAAGTTCAAAGAAGCCTATCTGACCGTACTCGGTGAACCAACAATAATCCAGATCTATAAGACCTATAAAATCTCACATCATGTCAGAAACAAAATAAATCTGCTGCTCTGTACACACAGTCACTTTTTATATAAGAAAACAAAAAAATATTCTACTGACCACACACAGCCCACCAGGGGCCACAGTTCCCTCCAAACTGGAGACCAAATAGCCATGTTATATTTGGCACGGCTCTTCTCTCTCTCATGCTACAAATATTAGCACAAGATGTGGAGCGTTTTGCTCAGTCCTACTTAGGCGCTCTCTCAGGGGAAAATAACAGTTACAGCTAACTGGGGAAAAGGTAGTTCAGCTACTGCACACAATTAAAACCAACAGGTTGGCCATGGCTGCTACTGTTGTGTATTCTATCTACTCATTGCTGCGATTTATATATATCCCAAGTCCAATTTTTCTACCTCTGCAGGAGTTAGAAGCTGACAGCTTTGGCTGTATAAAACTTCTGACTTACTTGTTTTCTCATAGGCAGCCTTAGGGATTTTCTAATGACATTTTCATGCTTGTATTTTTATTCAGTTAATGTTTGCCACAGTTTTCTGCTTGATGCTTGTAACATTAAAACAGCCAACAGCTGCATTTTATGCAAATACCTGAAAACAAGAGTCATGTTCGGGATTGAGAGCCAAAAGTGTCACAATTATTTAAAATAAACTATAATAAACACGTCAAACCAGATTTGATCACTAATTAAAATATATATATATATTTTTTAAAATTGAACTATTTAATATGTTAAATTCCTCATAAAACATTTTTAATCTGTTTGTTCACATCTGATTGGTTTTATTCAGCAGTTTAAAGGCAGACCAATCATATCGTCTACAACAGGCCTAACTCACATAATTACCTTTGACAGGTAAAGAAAACTTAAAAAATAATTTTCTCCCAAACAGATCTATGAGGCAACAAAATAATTTTAAATCTTTATATTTGTTTAACTAAAGCTACCCAATTGGATATTTTATTAAAGATTTAAACATCTAAGTTTTAGATGTATTTCTTTATTTTCTTACACAACATATTTCTACTCTGATTTTAATTATCACATATTTATTTGACATGTCTTGATAGATTCTATTTAATTAATTTAATTTCAAACTGTCACATTAAACCTATTTGACAGGTTATCTATTTTGTAAATTGTGGGACTTTGGACTCTCAATATTGTTTTTTCCTCCAATAAAAGATTTTTAAAGTTAAAAAAGAGAGACAAAAAACAACAATAATATAAAAGAAAAACAACAATTTGTAGCCCAGCTAAACAAATTGAAAGAAATGCCAGTCAAAGAGACCAGTTTCAAGTACATTCCAGGAAATACTCTCAGATTTGACTCAAATGTCTTTTGCTTTTTCCTTTGTCTGCAAAAGGCTTCGGCAAATCTGAACATGTTGGGACATTAACATTCGCTGTCCATGTGCCAAAGACTACTGTTGCCTAAATGAAAACAGATCTTCGAGTTTTTTAACACAGTCACATTCTGTCTTTTAAGTCCTCCAAAAAAGTGGTGACTCTCCCAAAGGTGGCTTTTCCTCATTCCTACTCCAGGTTGGAAAAAACTCTCATTGCTTTGGCAGCCTCGCCTACTATCCGTTACAGGTCTGTCCCACCCTAAGGTGTCAGTTCCTCTGCAGACTGGGGTATAGTTTAAACACTTTATAAATCCACTCCGAGTAGAAAGCAACATTAACAAACAGAGCAGGCTGAGAGGAGGCACATTTTGTCCTCGGGATGCTCACACCGATGATAACTTTTCGATCATGCTTCTGGCAAACCAACGGGCCACCGTAGTCCCTCTGAAATTAAAGAACGAAGACACAAAAAGGAAATCAACAACGTCCTCTAATACCATACCTAGCATCTAATGTGTAAAGCTTTAAACCTTAATAAAAACAGAAAATAAAGGAATTTCAGTGTCAATCACTGTTTCACACAAAGAAAATAGATCAAAGGCACTTACATCACATACACCTTCACCTATGTTGCCACCGGCACATATCCTGTTCTCTCCGGCATCTCCTTTGATTAGTGAGCACATGTCATTGTCAACCATTGGCATAGTCACAGAGTTTAGAGTTTCCTCAGGTCCTGTATCTGAACAGAGAGAGATCTCACATGAGTGATTTAATAAACACTGTCAGGTAAAAATCTCTGAGCTTTAATGTCCCTAAACTCAAAAGGTGTGTTAAGGTGAAGGAAGGCAGTACTTTTTGTTTCCCCCCATCCGTACATGGTGCAGTTGGTGCCTTCAGCGATGTGACACTCTTTTACCGGGAGATGGATGGTTGATGCACCCTCTGATACTGGAGCGGGACTGAAACAAACATAATGGTGATTTAAAGTAAATTATCTCAAGACTAATTTTATTTATATAGTGTAAAGAATAATTTTAGACAAGCATAACCTAAGAAAATGCCAACTTAAGTTATGGTTTTATCAAATTAGGGAAAAAGCTTTCTAAACCAAACTGGGCCCAGGTGAAAAACAGCACTCCCTAACTTAGACACTAGTTGCTCCAAGAATTTGTTGTAGAATTGTTTCAACCAGCAACATTCAAACATTTTTCTTTGCTCTAATGTTTCAACACAATTCAAATTACGAAGGAGTATTAAGGCGAGACTAGAGATTTTTCTTTTAAATATGAGCATAAAGTCATAACATTGTGAGAGTAATGTAACGTTATAACGTCATGACATTAGGAGAATGAAATCATAATATTAGGAGAATAAAGCTGCTATATTAAAAGCATAAAATTGTAACATTATGAGAATAAAGTTGTATTTTATGACAACTCTTACAGGAAACACTGTCTTCCCTAAAATGAATAAATGAATGTCGAGCATCTTGTGAAGTTATACTTTGGCATCCATTTCAAAATTAAAGAAATAGTAAAGGTAAATTCAAGGATTTTGATGAATTTTTGAAAAGAACCACCCTCTCCATTTAAAAAAAATGCACATGCATAAATCTGTACCCGCTTCCGAGAGGGAAAGACTATTAAACACGTACCAAAGCATGCAGAAGCCTTTCTTCTCATGCACGCTCTGTTTAAAGTTGCCGTTTGCATCGCTCATACAGACTCACAACCGGTAAGTGAAAATGTGGATGAGCACGTAGAGCGGCCTTAAGTAAACATCATCGGAATGATACACCTTTAAATCTTTTAGCACACTAGCAATAAATTATTATCATTAAGTGTAAGAAAAAAGTTGACTCATGTTGCTGTTTTGCGGTGCTGGTTGGCCGTCATATGCTGGTCTGGGCATGCCTGAAGCTTTCTTTCTGTAATTGGTTGTCATAGTGGTATGATGAGCTAATTCTCGGAATTTTATGACTTTATTCTCGTATTTAAAAAAAATAAAATAAAATCTCTGGCCCCAACACTCCGTCATATCAAAATGATGGCTTTTAGGAGCATTTTTTTTATTACAGGTTTTTCTTATTATTATTATAAATTTACATTCGACTTCTGAAGACCATGACACTTAAAACAGCATGTTTTATAATCATCGTTCTTTTATTCAAGATTTAGGTTTAACATAGATCAATGGAAACATCAGCACCAGTTGGGTACTTACCTCTCTAGCTTCAACATAACCAGATTGGATCCCTCTGGGCCGCAGATCAGACGAGAGATCTGCAATCTGGGACGCTTCGAAGATTCGTTAAGGTGAAGAAGGCCGACTTGGACGCTGTAATCCCTGAGATCTGGAACACTGACAAGGAGATGCAAGTCAGAGAGAAAACAATATGCTCCAGAAAAACATTGTAAAAAAATACCAGAACATGCTTCATTACCAGGATGTAAAGCACTGCTGGTCGGTCAAAACCCAGTCCTCTCTGATCAGTGAGCCACCACACAAATGAACCTTCCTAAGAAAGTTTACATTAATACTTTAATAAATGGCAAAGCTTTGCAAAATCGGAGACTTTGGGAATCCTATAAAGAATGGAAAATTACTTACTTTCTTTGGATGCTTACAACCCAGCTGCCGTCTGTAGCCTGTACTGCATGTCCTCCAACTATTCTGGTGTTTATATGCACAAAGCATGATATCCTGGGCCTAGTTAGATCTATAAAAGGAGATATTTTGATCATGTTTAGTTTGGCTTCAAAAGGTCTACCATAAAATATGATTTGTTTAGCCAGGTAAATGAATACAGAAGGATCTGATGTAAAGAATTAAAAGGAGAAGGGAGGAGATTGAAGATAGGATGACAAGGAGGAGGACCAGACTAGTGAAAGCAGATGAGCAAAATGGAAACTCACTGTTTAGTTGAGGAGCCACTGTTGCTGATTCACCTAATATAAGAAAAGCACAACAGTGAGAACAGACCTCATAGCAGCAGGAAGCAGCATGAGAAAACGGCAAGAGTTTATAGAGACTTATCGCCACGTCTGAGACATTGTTTGAGGCTTTGACAGAAAACACTGCAGATAAATTTGTTCAAGACCTAAAAAACCTCACTGAGGACATGTTTTACATTATGGGAGTCATTATGCAGCCATTCATAAGAGGCTCTTCATCGCAACAAGATTGAAACCAGCCACGGAAAAAGTTGGGTCCAGGAACCAGTGTTTTTTTATTTTTTATTTTTATGAAAGACTGGCAGTAGGGTCCCCATCTGTTAGCTGTTTGGGCAGTGTGGATTATCTGCCAAAGCAAACCACAGCTTAAGGATCGCATAAGACACCCGAGGAGATGTAGAAGAAACTATTATTGTTCTTTGTTGTGGTTCCAAATGTTTTTTAAGCTAAATTATTGTATTTATCCTGCCACACCTAAACACAAGCACAATCAGTCAGTGTCGTTAAAACAGCCTGAAAAGCTGATTTAAACTCACACACTGGCTGTAAAACAACTGTTATGTTTGATAATTCCTCATCCTTCAAGGCCAGTTACTTTCTGATAGCTGACTGACACAGTGCAGCTGGTTAGCTCAGCACAGCACAGAAACAGGGACAAAAAGAAACAGGTTTTCTAGATGGATGCAGTTTATGTATCTAAATAAATGTGTATCATGTTAATTTGAACTGTTTCTAAAAGACTATTTTAATCGGAAAAACTCACACGGAAAGGAAAAGACAATTAGAAGAATATTATTGATACAATTATTTTAAGTCTTTGGTGCTCAGACCTCAGCAGGAAACTGAATTTTACATCAGTATGCATAAGCAGGTGTATGAGAACAGGGATGTTCCCCCCCAGGCAAAGATAGATAGGTGGAGATAGATGAAGTTGGTTCAGTCCATAATAGTCAGCTGGTTGGTGAGACTGTGTGCTTGAGCTGAATTGGCTAGATCTAGTAGACTGTGATAGTAGTGCTTCACTTGGGAGCTGGAAGATAGATGTCCAGCTTGGATAAACAAAGGTTTGCATGAACCTGTCCATGATGAGCAAGCGTGAAGCGACAGTGGGGAGGAAAAACTTAGCCTGGGTGCCATTCCGAACTTAGTCCCGCCCACAAAGTTTGAGGTCGGGAAGTTCGGTCTGGCTCTGCTCCATAGTAGCGCGAGTATTATCGCCCACTGTCAGGCGATCCAATCAAATTGTCAGGGCGGGCTTTATACGATGATGGACAGATGACCAACAGTAACGTAATCAACCACGTGACCAATGCGCGCTTGGGTGACAACAATAATGGCTGCCACTGGAGAGTTTAGGTGAGTAGATTCTGCTATTAGGTCTGTTCTAGAAGATATCGACAGCAAATTAATTTTAAAAGAGGAACAGAGAAACGCCATCAAGGCTCATCTTCTTATTCTAGGCGTGCAACTGCACGCTTTGATTTTTGTGGACAACAACTATGCCTCGCTTAACATACGTCACGCACTCCGTTGCTCTTATTGGTTGTAGGTCTATCCAATTGAGTGCAGAGGCATTTTTTTTTCCTGGTTCGTTCGAAACACGCACCATAATCACAGCTCTATGAAGTAGCAGCATCAGACTCATATTCTGACTAGAATTGAGTCAGACTACGTCAGGCTAGGAAAAACTCCCCTTTTGGAAGAAACTTCTGGCAGAACCAGGCTCAACAAGGTGACCTTCTGCCAGACAGGTTAAGATGTGGCAGGGAATGTAGTAAGACTCTGGGAGGAATTACACTCTGATAGGGACGAGTTTGAAGAAGCACCATGCAAAAGCCAGGTGGAGCTTAGCTATTGTGGTGGAGAAGGGGATGGAGGTGGGTTGAATTGAGTCAAAATCAGACATAGTGCAAACACTGCAGCGCGCTTTGGTAGGGTAGCAGGCTGAGTCGTGGATTTGAAGACCTTTTAAGAACTGTGGATGCTGATTGGGCTTTGTGGAAGTGTGGTTCAAAGCTGATTGGCTGGGTCAATGACCGAATAAGCCTCTGATGGATTAGGGTAAGTAATTTAGTTTTTTCAGATGAACTTCCACCTAGGTTTCATTAAAACATGTAATGTTTGTTTTAGCGTAGGTTAAACACTGCATAGTGTGGGGATATAAAGTTAGCTCAGCTAACTCTGTAGCAACACATTTTATAGCACAACATCTGTAAATATTGCATATTATTATTAAAAAAGTAAGTTTGTTTCTTGTTTCAGTGCAGATGAACTAACCTCAGCACAAATGCATAATACAGAGAAGAAAAGCTATAGTTATAGTATATATCAGGGATTGTCATTTAACCTTCTGGGCTTTACATCTGATTTAGCTTGTTGCATGTCATCTGAACACCTGTAAACAGGTGCATCAGTTGGAGCCTCTTCTAGTTTGTGAGAACAGAATCACCTAGGCTCTCTTATTTCTGAAAAGTAGCTTCATATGTTGAAATACTTGATTCACTCACATTGCTTCAGCTTGCAGTAGTCCCAGACCAGGCGGTTATTTGGACTCGTGTAACACCAGGGGCCATGTTTGTCTCGGTCTGGATTCCGGCAGTAGTTCTTCTCCAGCCCTACGTGGGATATTGTAGAGTGAGAATCCCCACTGTAAGACACACAAATACAGGTTCTCATATTGCATTTGTTATTCTGTCCACAGTGTAATACACACCCCGTCGCTCTAAAAATAACCAAGTATGTGAATACTGTGCATAGAGTCGAGGTGCACGCACATACAGTAGATTCACACTATAAGCAATCCCACAATGCCTCAAAATTTTGTGCAATGAATCCTCTGACTTAACAGCACGAAGCACATAGAAGGAAACCATTTTCTGAAGGGTGCTCAGGGGAGTATGAAAGTATGCAGCCTTAAGCATTCAACAGGGCTCAGACCAACAGGAGCCACATCCTCTACGGAACGATTTGGTTGTGCTCTCGGTAGGAATTCACTTCTAAACGTGTCTTTTTGCCACTTGGCTGTACAAGAATTAAATGCAATCTTCTCAAATATCCAAAATATCTTTGAAAAGTAATTACCAAGTAGGGGTTTAGACACTCCAGCACAAAAATAATGCCAAGCGAAGGGCAACAATTTGTCAGGGGGTGAAGATAATTCCACTTCCCAGGAGAATGTTAAACAAGCTGTAGCTCTCAGCAGTTTTCCCTGGGATGACCCTTAACCTTGAGCGGGGTAGACTTGCTGGCTGCAGCCTATGCGAGGGAGCTGATTGGCTTTGATCTGTTCTCCTCAGAAAGCACTTCCTGGGGTCAGGGGTCGGTTCTGGAACATGTCCATCTGTCTGTGCCATTCTGGCTTTTAAAATTCTTGTAAATTAAGTAAATTCAACAGCCTGGCTTCAGTAGAAAGTAAAAGGCCCTAAAACGGGCAACTTCTTAGTCATGGTGGGTCACAGGGAGCAGCCTAAGGTTTCCTCTCATCAGTCAGATGAATATTAATAAGACCTGGTACCAAACCCTGAGGAACCACTGATTTCCTTTCACGGTTTATTTGTGCTACTTAGATTCATCAGTAACAAAGTGACAGGAACTGAACTGTCAAATGGTCTCAATTACATGAAAACCTGTTTACCTGTTTAGATGAGGTGACCAATCCGCACAGGGAATTCCAGATCGAGTTGTTGATAAGGTTCCCCGGTACATCTCTCCATTGTCTTCATAACATTCTGGGGAGGACAGCAAGGTTCATTTGCTTTGAATAATCTCCATAAAAATTCACCAGACTGCCAAACATAACCAAGCCTTGCCGTGTTGAAAACACCTGAATGCCTGCAAAGCGAAAACACAAATGAATGCATTTGCAGAGGGAAACAAAAACACATTCCCCTTTGTGGTTTGGACCTGCTCCGTTTCGATGACAGCCTGTGTAACCAGTGCTTCTCAAATAGAGCAGATGATTTAGACTTCATTTATACTATGTCTGTTCTGAAACAGAGGGTCTGTAGTAAATGCCATGTGTGGTCCTCTGAAACGCAGAGCAGGAGAACATGGGAAACGACAGTGAGCGCTTTTGCCAAAGTCTGGTGTTTTTGTTCTCCTATGAAAAGGAATTCATTGGGCAGCTCGCTGCCAAGTGGCTCGGTCCTGTGAGAGTGATATAGAAAATTACTGGGTAATTTAGCAAAAACATGACATGTGTCTTAAAGCATCTGCAGTTTAGTTTTTGAATTATGTTCCATTAAAAAGATTGTGGTGTTTTCTTTTCAATTATTGGACACATTTGTTGCCTCTGATGTTCATAAACAAAAGTCACATATGTGACATAAAAAACAAAATGTTTCTTATTTTAATAGATCATTGCTGCAAGCAGTTAAGCTAAACCCCACAGAGGGAAAAGATCTCTGTGTAAGCAAACTTCACACTTCTTGCCCTAACGTCTTTCCAAAACCCTTTTAAACATACAGTTACCTGGAAATATTAGTCACCTACTGAACAGATTAAACTACAAGGCTTGTTCAGGTGACACCTGGAAGCACAGGTGTCTAACGGTTGCTTCATGGAGTTTTGGAATCTGATACACATGTCAGAAAATGGAAGGACATGCTGTCAGATGTAAAACAGTCAGTTTTGCACAACTGTTTCCATTGTTTTCTCATTTTAGAGCTTTGCATGTGCTAGCTGACTATTCCATTTCAATTCAGATGATTTATAAAGCACCAATTCACAACACATGTCACCTAAAGGCAATTAAAAAATCAACCAGATCATACAGTCAAACTGATTCATTGCATTGACTCGTTGAATCAAAGGCAATCCCTCACACCAAGCATGCTTGTAGTGAAAGTGGAGAGAAAAAAAACTTGTTTTTGGCTAGCATCAATGCATTAGTTTAGTAGGAAAACAAAAGTTTAGTTAATGTAAAGCAGTTTACCTATTTTTGGTGTAGCGTCTGCATCACACCTGGGGACATGAGTGCACTTGGCAATCCTCTGATTGGGGTCTGTGGTGAAGCACCATGGGTAATCTGCCCCATCAGGGTTGCGGCAGTAGTTTTCTCTCAGGTCTCTGTAACAAACACATCGGCTGCGATTTAAATGATAAGGCTGACAAATGCACCGCTTACAGCTACGTTTTTCTGATTCCATCACCACTAATTTTTTTTGCTGTCACTCACTTGCATTTGAAGTTTACAGGAAGAAAAGAGTGATTGTGAGGGAACTGGGAGTCCCAACGCTGACATGTCACACCCTCTGGGGTGATATTCATCGTTCCTCTGTAATTTGTGCCATCCCCCTGGATGCAGGACACCGTTGTGTTGACATCCGTGTCCTCGTTGGGGTCTAAGTCTGTGAGAGGACAAAACTGTGACTGTGAGTGAAGCCACCAAAGAAAAAAAAAGTCACTGAAATCTAACAGAAGAATGAAGGAGGAAGTGAATGAGAATGGTTTTAATCCTCAAAAGAATGTGTTGTGTTTAACCTAGAGACAAATGATCAAAACCAGTAGCACTCCCTCTACACTGCTATTGGCACAGAAAACTTTCACTCTATCCATAACAGTGGTGGCTCAGATTCTTGCCCACAGGGTTTTTCACAAGAATTAATTACTCAGCTTTCTTAAAAAAGCACTGCTGATGTCTCTGTAATCTGATCATAACAACATTTAATTATACCATAACATATGTTCCAGGTTAAAATTTCTGGGGTAAAAGTTGTTCCATCTGCAGGGCTTTTCAAATATATCAATATGCCGTAAATTATTCAGCCGTAACTCATGTCAACATGAGTCTCTGCAAAGACTTGAACATTTGTGTCCACAAATGCTGTGCCTCCAATACAAGTTTGAATAATTTAGTGAAGAACAATGGATGAACCCTTTAGTGCAAAGATGGTGGAATCAGTGCATTGGTGCAGCATTGCTCTACACTTATATATATATATATATATATATATATATATATGGACACACTGTATATACTGTATATACTCCATGCACCTTTTCCTCCTTTTGGCACATTCTTTTGACTATTGAGCCGATGTGAAAAGTGAATTTCTCCACTGTGAGATCAACAAAGTTTATCTTATCCCGCTTTCTCAATTTTGACAGGCTAAATAGAAATTCATGTTACAAAACATGTAGAACTTTCTCCTCAATTTCTTCTGCTTTATCTGGACTTAAGTCCTAAATATTACCAAAAATACCTTTAAGTGTGTTTCTATAATACCAAAATATTTAAAGAGGACAAATATTTCTGAACTGTTACCAGTCAACTTAGGGCCACTTCAACCATCGGCAAACTATTTTAAACATTTTGGGATGGAATTTAACTTTAAGCAGCGCAGGGGAAGCAGTACACAGGCAGCACCTTCTCCCCGCCTTTGTTTCTTTAGCCTTTGACAGATGAGATGAGGGAAGATGGAGGAGGAACGGGAATGTTTTGAGGCAGAAATGAAAAGGCGGTTGGAAGAGAGGGATTCCTTGCATTGATGTAAGGCATGCCAGTGTCTGTGTGCTCTGCACAGTACAGGTCAGTGGTTTTTATCTTTCTGAGGGCAGGCATTGAGGGATGCACACATCTGGACAAATGGAGAACCTCCGCCCTCGCTGTAAATCATAAGCCGTACTGTAAAGTACACGTGTGTTGGTTTTTGACGGACAGAGTAGGAGAGATGTTTTGTTTGTTTGAGGATGCGCACGGCAAGATATGTTAGAGGATTTTAACAAAAAAAAAAGTTCCAAAAAACTTTTTTTTTTCTCCCTTTTTAATAGAGTTTTCTGTGGCTCTATTGCACCTCAAGAACAAAAACTATCAAAGGAAGGAATCAAAGTAATCTGAGTCAAGTGAAGTTGTATTATTCAGCTCTACTTTAATAACGTATGGCAGGTGGGTAACAGCTGAGGGTCTGTAGGGCTTGTGTCCATTTACTTTCTGATGAAACACCATTTTCCAACAGATCCAGTCTCAATTTGTGCTGCGATTATGGAAGACAGAGCCCTGCCTGAGATGTCAGAAAGTCCAAAGTCTTCCATTGCCATTAAGTTAGGTTGAAGTCTAGTGTCTGTGAGGGCTGTAGCATATGATTCACATCATTTTCATGTTCATCACACCATTCACTGACCCCCTGAGCCCCGGGAGGAAGCATCTGCAATCGCTTTGCTCCTTTCACATTAAATTGTCTCGATATGCTGTGATTCAGACCCAGCGTTCATGCCAGCGTAATGGCTACTGTCCCCTTCAGTCTACAGCGCCTTGGAAACGTCTTCATATCTGTTGAACCCATTTGCTTTTCGTCACGTTAAAACCACAAACCTCAATATGTTTTAGGGAATTTTAGGAGACAAAGCAAAACCAAGTTATGCAAAACTATGAAGTGAAAGAGCAGTAGGACATGGTTCAGGCCGCCCGAATCAATAATTGTGGAACCGTGTTTTGGACACAGCTGGAAATCTTTTTGGGTGTATCTCTGTAAGTTTTGGGCATCTAGAATCTTAAATTCTTGCTTCATCTATCTGCCTCTAACCAACTTCCCTGTTCTTGCTGACAAAAGATATCACCAGCATGCTGCTGCTGCTGCCATGTTTCACTGTAGCTATATTGTGTTCATTTATTTGCCACAAATAGCATTCTGCTTGTTGGTCAGTGTGGTGGATCCTTCTACCTCACCACAAAGTGTTTGTATAGTTTCATAGTATGCATTTAGATCCACATTTAGTTTGGCATTTCATTTAGATGTATATTTTATAATGGGTGCACACTTTGAGGTTCTGCAAATGCAGATCAGTTAGAGGTGGAAGCACCCAGGAACAAACCACTTTCCCAAGAATGAGGGGGGAATTTTGTTTAAGTTTACTTTGGTTATTTTGTCACCTTAATATTCAATTCTTTGTGCTAAAATAAAGAGTTGTTTTATTTATGTTTTAGTTTTGTATGGACTTTTTTTTAAATTTATTGTTTCTTTCTCATGTGGCAAGTTTAGGTTATTCCTCGTTTTTGTTTGACTTAATTCCTGTTCAGTTGACCTCAGTTGAGTTGGGCGCAAATCCACGTTATTTATTATTTAAACTATTTTGTATTGCTTTTAACCTTTTTTGACACTATTAAATAAAGTTATTTTTTTTCAATTTTTGAACACCTTTTGTCCTTTTGGTCCCTCACAGTCAGAAAGTTTAATAACGGTTTCTCCTGACCAAGCACCTTCTTCCATATGGAAAATGTTCGGAAAAACTTAAAAAAAAAAGGATCATCTATGACCTTCTTTTAACAATAGTTTTTTTTCTTTCCTGTTGTAGTTACACATCTTTTAACCCTAACTTAACAGTTTTAAACTTTTTCAGTTAATTCTCTAAACTTCTAAAGCGTTCTTTAATGAGAGGAATTCAGTAGGCAGTTGGTTTCACTGGATTCTATCCAAATACATACGCAAACTTTCACTTTATGAATTTTATTTTAAAAAAAGGAATTATGTTTGTCTATCAGAGAAAATCCAAACAAAATACATTCAAGTCGGATTTGTAATGTGACAATTTTTGAAAATATTTAAGGGGTATTTCCAGCTTAAGAGTCTGTACATAAAGCATGTTGATACATTGGCCTTTATCAGCATCCTCTAGTTTCCAGGCTTAGATCATCTCAGTTACAAACAACTTATTTGTTGTCCCCCTTTGAGGTGGAGGGATGTAAAGCCGAACACCACATTAAACAACTTGTAGTGTTTCAGAGGGAAACTATATTCTCAGAGAACCACCAAAGCCACTAAAGTCTTGTAAGTAACAGCTTCAATGATAAAACCTGATGGTGATACAAAACCAAACAAAAAAACCCTAATACCCTGGTGGCTAAGTCTCCTTTCAAGTCCTTAGACAAAATCCCAGTTGTGTGACACATACTGTTTGAAGGTTAGAAGCATGAAAGATGCTAAAAAAAAAAAAAAAAAAAAAACAATCACCAACAGAGTCATAAATCAGATTAAAGACAATCGTTCAAGCGTCCCTTGGTTTCTTTGAAGACTTCAGTCAGCAAGCTTACTGCTGCAGATATAAAAACATCCTTACCACACACTGTGATGTTGCAGTACTCCCATGGAGTTTTGGGATCCATGGTGTAGCACCAGGGCCGCAGACGATTATCAGGGTTACGGCAATAGTTGTCTCTCAAGTCTTTATCTCGATACCTGCAGGGACAGAGTGAAAACGGGGGAAAAAGGAAGTGGGGTGGGAAGTAAGTCATAACAACTGGTGAGGTCTACCTCTCCTGAGCATTAGCGTCATTTATTCAAGCATCTGTCATGGGTGTGTGCTGGTGTCTGTGAGAAAGATCAACGTTATGGTTTTCAGCTTACTTCTTGGGTTGGAACGGGTGTACATGAGGCCATTTAGAGTCCCATCTCTGGCACTCTTTGCCGCTTTCTGTTTGGTCCACTTTACCCCGATAATCCTCTCCATTACAGCTCATACAAACCTCTGCCAACAAAAAAACAACAATTATCAAGAAACTGTTTCCCCTTTTAAGAATTATAAACAAATCCTATGACAGAGAGGCCATTAAAGTTCACAAACATTAATCAAACTTAAGCACCTCTCAATTTCATCTTAATTTAATCAGAGACATTTTGTCTACATTATATTTTGCCTTACCCTGAGAACATTGTGGAATGCCACACTCCTCAGCTCGTACATTAGGGTCTGTGGTGTAGCACCACGGACCACCAGGATCGTTGTTGGGATTCCGGCAGAAGTTTTTCCTCAGGTCTTGTGTTGGGTACCTGTCTGGATAAAACCTAGAGGGGCACAGACAGACATTACTGAAGGTGTTAACTGATACCATAAGCCGTATAAATAAATTTGCAGGAGTGCTTACACATTTGGCCATGTTTTTAGTATCACATTGGCTTGAGAGGGCAGCCCATAACAATCCAAATAAATTCTAAGGGAAACTTAATTAGGTTATATGCATAACTCTGAAATCCAAGCACAGGCAGTCTTAGCAGGCTGCATTTTCTTCACATCATCCAATGACCTCTCATAGCAATCACATGCAAACCAAGTCATCGATACCTTTCTCTTTCCCGTTGTTGCACCTTTTGCATAATCGCGTTACCAATCTCAACCATTTCCAGACTCTGAAGTGTGCAGCAGCTCGAATGTCATAGCACGGTAACCACCAGCATGGTACAGCTATGCTACGGGCCACTTGGAGCCGCGCAAGCAGCTCCTTTGCTGGCCACCTTTAAGTGCATTTAAAGCTAATCCTTCTCTGTCGACTGTTGCACCACATTAGTGTCAAGGAAAGTGTTAGAAATAAAATGTAACTGCCAAAGCTATATGGAGTAGCAAAGAAGAGAGGGATGAAGAAGCCCCCAGGGTAAATGAAAGGTGGCTCAGAGGTCTCGGGTTAAATTTAAAAGCTGCAATACAAACACAAAAGCCATGTGTTACATTTTCATTATGGCTTTTGCATTTGACCTGGACCACCATATAAATGACAACTGCATTCATTTCCTCTTCTATCAGGGCAGATTGATAAAAACCTAGCCTGTCAACGCTTTCTGATTCCTGCAGACCGCCAGATAGAGACGGTTGGGACTGAAGGAAGCTTAAGGTGTAGTTTAGCAAAGAAGGATAAAATGGTACGGATGAGTAAGAAAAAATAGAGCTAAAGAAAATGTTGAAAATCTCGTTCAGCTAGCGACATGTGAACAGCAAAAGTCTTTCCTTCAGTAACTTGTCCAAACACTTCACCCTGGGCCCATTGTGAGGACTCTGCAAGGCTCTCTCAAAATATTCATACCCAGTTTATTCTGTCCTGGAACAAAGGTAATTATTATCATTTAACTTGGCAAAAGCATAATAATAATAATAATATATAAAAAAAAAAGAGTTTAACAGCAAACAAAGAGCTTCTAATCCCACAGTCATGCATGTCATAATGCAACAGGGCTAGATCCAACTGCAACTTCTCATTTATGCATGTAACTAAAACAAAACACTTGTTCCAAAGCAGCATGAATCTTTGCCTAGGGCCAAAGATCACATCTGCTGTGTGTAACTCACAAACTCAATAGACTGTATGACTATCACAAAAGCTGTACTGTTAATTTAGAAACCGGATTGCAGGTTTCTTCACTTTAAGAAAAAAGTTAAGGAGAGAGAAAAAAGGCTGCAGCATGGGAGCAAGTTAGCTGTAATGATGTTTTGCTAACAGATGTTGGCCAGTTATTCATCATTTTGCCAAACTCTGTTCCCATCGGAGTGCAGGCAGACACTGTGCACACATGCTTCCCGCTGTAAGCCAATGACACATATTGGCTTAATTTTGGAAAATACAGAGGATGAAATCTAGGCCTCTAGTATCTGCTGCAAAACAAATAAAAAACTACAACAAACAAGGTGATTTCAGGTGGACTAAAGGCTTCAGTGCATAAAAATACTCCCTTTATGCGCAGACATTTTTTAAAACTCTTTTCCCAAGCACAAAGAAATGACACTATAAATTAAGAATTAAGGGGATAAACTGAAAACATAACACAAACTAAATATCCATGGTCATTTTGGCTCTCTAAAAATAGTATTGAAAGAAATTGCAATTATATTAAGAAATTTATAGCATGGCTCAGATAACAGTGGCTAAACTTTGCTCAATTAAGTGCAAAATCTATTGTTTTTACTTTATTTCTATAAAAAATAGCAAAATATTGAAGTTTATATAGTTGCTATATTAAAACTAGGTATCCCTCTTTAGGCCTCCTTAAACAGGGTGCAAAGCTGTTAACAAATTCATTTCAGGTGTGTAGACAGACACCTATAGCCCATTAAAATGATCCATAGTTCCTCATATTTTTACTTTCTTTTAGAAGAGAATAGATTAGAATAGAAAACTTTTTGTTTTCATTGGGGAAATTCTTGTGTTTGCACTGCAAAAAGATTATAGAAAAAAATGGTCACACGAATGCGGACCTTAGAAAAGTGCATAAGAATAACATAATAGTGAAGAGTTATAAAATAAACAAATGAAATACTGCACTGTAAAGTGTTTTAACAATATAAAAACTGTGCACCTAGAGAATAAGTAACCAATATGCAGCTATGGACATTTTTACAGTAATGGATATTTGAAAATAGCAGCAACATCAAAGATGTGCAAAATGAGAGCAGCATGTTATTTAACTGACTAAGGTAGAAACTGTGCAAAATCAGCATTGATGTAACAACTTATTGAGGTTGTTGGGAACAGTGGTGGTTATAAAGTCTTACAGGTGCTGGGAGGAAGGATCTGTGATAACGCTCCCTGGTGCATTTAAGGTGCAGCAGTCTGTCACTGAAGGAGCTCTCCTGTTCAGCAACAGCTTCATGCATGGGGTGGGAAACATTATCCTAATGTAGTTAGGATCCTTTTGTTTCCCATCTCCTGCACTGAGTCCAGAGGGCATCCAATCACAGAGCTGGTCTTCCTGATCAGCCGCTTTTTCTCAGCTAAAGATGGGCCACTGCTTCAACAGACAGCCCCATAGAAGGTGGCTGATGCCACAACAGAGTCATAGAAGGTCTTTAGGAGAGCCCTCTGCACTCCAAAAGACCTCAGTCTCCTCAACAGAAAGACTCTGCTTTGAATTTTAACTGAAACAGGGAGGAACATGTTCAGTTAAATCATGGAAACTCTATTAGAGTGAATGACTTTCCCCAACATTAACTCTGCTAACAAGCCTGCAAGTATTTAAAAAGATTCTTAATATTTTTGCTTTCTTTCCTGTGAAAATATTAGAAGGTCAAACATTTGCTACCACCTTTTGCTTTACTATTATTAGCCAAGAACAAATTTAATTAGCAGGAGATTTTTCTTCACATTTAGAAAGCATTGTCCTCTCTAACCTTAAGTCTGTGTAAATAAACACGTAAGGCTTATAAACAATTAGGTTCCTTTAAATAAGTCAAAATCTGTTTCTAAACTGATGCATGTTGAATACAAACTTTGCTAGAGAGTGCAGAATAATTTAGGATATTTTTTTAAAAGCTAGAATATAATTAAACCCATTTCATACGTTTTTGGATTTGGCAGATTAACGGATCTTTAAGCTCTTATGTAACATAAGGAGGAGGTGCAAATTCTCTAAGCTTGACTTGCCAGCACTGCTTTGGTAAAAACCGCAAACACTGACAACAGGTGGAAGTCCCACTTCTGGAAGGGAACCTCCTGAGAAAATACCCCCCCTTCACACCAACAACATCAGCCATGCATGAAAATAATAGTCACCTGAGCCTCAAACGGTGCATTGTTCACTAGGGTGGTAATTCTCGCACAGCGGGACAGTCCAATGTTAGGTAACCCCACAGTGGGACTAAATCTCCCTACAGTTAATCTCTCACTCACCCTTTGAAATTCTGACATTAGACGTCCATTTCTATTTGAGTAGAGCGCCGAGACCATGTGTCAAATAAAAGATGACAAAGGTTTCCTTATGTTAACCACTGCTTTTGGAAAGTGATGACAGGATTGGAGCATGGGAGAGAAGAGGAACCCCACTGCAATCTGTTTTAATTGTAAGCAAACCTGTATTTTGTCTCAGTATGCTTGTAACTCAGTGAACTTCGTTGGACATCAGACAAAAAAATGACTTCAGTCTATAAATCTTTGCGCCTTCTTTATTTTATTCTGCCTCGCTTCTATTATTCACTCTGCACCTCTTCAAACTGTTATTACCCCCTCTCCCAAATCCCTTCTCTGCCACAGTTAAAATATCTTGTAACTAATGAGCACCGCTAATGAGAAGCTGGCAAAGATCCATCTCAGCAGAGTCACTGATCTTGCTTTACTGTAGCTAAGAGAAAACATCTCTGGGACACACCTGATGGCCTCTGGTGAAGCAAAGAGGAAAAAAAAAAAGAAAGTCAACAGGGGGGACATCCCTGCATGTGTTGAAAGAAATCTGACTTAACTCTGGATAAACGTTCAACCATCTCTGAGCCTCCACCTTCCCCTAACCCCCGAGGTGGAAGGGGATGAACCGAGCAACAATAAATCAGAGGTTGAGGTCTGCTCAGTATCAGGCACAGAGAAAACACAAGACACAACCTGGAGGAAGCTGGAAGCCTAAAAAAAGATGTGCGCTTTAAATCTGGATTGGATGTAATTTATGAGCAAGGCACCGGACCTTTATTCATTCATCAAATTAAACATTTGTATAAAACAATTGGTAAGTCACTTAATATAATTACAGATACAATTATTACCTAAAATCGTTTTTATTTCTTACGTTTTTGTCATATACAATTTCCAAACGAATAACTGTAAAAAGAAAATGCAATTTTCAAATGATAGTGCTCTATTAAGGGTGGGTAGCACTGAAGATTGTGGGTTCAATTCCCAGCCCCGGGTCTTTCTGCATATAGTTTAATATTCTCCCTGAGCATGCCTGGGTTCTCTCTGGGTACTCCGGCTTCCTCCCACAGTCCAGAAACATGACTGTTAGGTTAATTGGCTTCTCTAAATTCTCCTTAGGTGCGAGTGTGTGAGCGAATGGTTGTTTGTCCTTTTTGTCTCTGTGTTGCCCTGCGATGGACTGGTGACCTGTCCAGCATGTACCCCGCATCTCGCCCTTTGACAGCTGGAGACCCCAGCTGGGATGAAGCGTGTCAGAAAATGGATAGATGGAGTGCTCTGTTACAGGAAAGAAAGCTTTTTGGCACCGATTCTGCTCCCTGCCAGAACACCCTGAAGGAGAATGTTATTATTTCCTGAAAACCCTCTAGCGTCGGTAAATAAAAACAATTCTGTTAAAAGGAATGAGCCAAAATCGACATGAGATCATGTATGAGATTCACCGCTGTTATTCCCAAATCCCTAATGGGGTAGAATGAGCCCTTATGTTCAGGAGGTTATATTATTTTCATGTAGGAATTGATCCTTTAGACTCTTTCACTTAAAAAAACAACAACAAAAAAACAGAATTTCTTTATGGTTTAAAATATCTAAGAGTGACATGAAAGGGAAAGGTTGAAAACAATGCTGTGCTTACTTCCTGAAGAATAAAAAGTGGACTTACGTGTGCTCATTGATGTTATTATCAGACCAAGCTTGGCAGGTGATGTTTGACTTTGTCCAAAACCTCCTCCCTCTGTAGTTGTCCTTTGTGCCACTGATACACTCTCTGATGTATTCTGAAAGAATAAAGGTATAGGAGACATTGTATGAGTTTATACAGGCACCTCAAAGTCAAAATGGCATAATAGCATCGAGACATAGTTGACCAAGTATGGTGGAAAGGACTTTTTCTAAAATTAGTTATCATCGAGCTTTTATGTTATTCCCAGAACACACACGACCGAAGGGAAGCTTTCGTAAATTCTGCAATAAATTCTAAAGTGGAAGTTTGACTTTGTCCAAACTTCCACTAGATTCCACAGATTGCACTTCAGGCAAAGCTCTGCCGTGTTGGCTGTAAACAAGGATTTTTTTTTTATTTTTATGTTTATGCTCCACTTAAGCCTGCTAAATGTTCAAGCATTAGCTCTCCAAAGCAGAAGGATTAAACTGCTGTATGTGATGAGATTCACGGCTTCTAATATGTCAACAGGGAAAGCAAACACCTAAAAGACTTGACGAGGCAACAGAAATGTGTTACCACCACAAACAGTCTGTGCATACCCGCCACTCCTTGCTGTTCTCATGAGAAAAGCAGTGACAACACTGCGAGAAGGGTGACAGCTACCTTTTTTTTCGTACAGAGTGAAGTTGATGTTGGCCTGCTTCTGCACACCGTGGGTGAAACGGTCAAAAGGAAGCAAGTGGCATTTCCTGTTGTGCCTTTGAAAGTTGAAGGCTCTGTGGAGACAAGCGGGAAGCGGTTGAAAGATGACCAAATGATAAACAACAAAAATATGTAAATACTATTAGACACACTGGGGAGTGAGGGGGAACAGGGAGAATTCAGAGAAACTGACTCACCTGCAGTTGAAGTTTTTCTTCCTGCACTTTCTTGCACAGTGTTCCTGTGAGCGGCTCTTTTGTATCACTGCAGTCTGAGAACAGTCAGAGCAAACCAGCATGTGGCCCTCGCTCTTTTCATACTTCTGTAAAGACTGGCGGCGAGGGTTTCGACAGCACCCTAAAACACAGACCCAGAGATACTCAGTTCCTATACTCCTTAATCCTCCAAATCCTCTGTGAAAATACACCTAATAACTCATTAACAGGAAGCTGCATTGTCCCTCAGGTTTACAATTGCACCATCAACATATTTCAATTGTAACTAGTTGGGATAAACTTATCCAAATGTACTGAAATAATCTAACATTGGCAAATTTGTAACTACAACACTGACTGATATTTTTTAGTCAAGCTGTAAAAATCAAAACAAGGGTTTTTAATCCTCTCTATAAGATGTATCTAATGCAACATGTTGATTCTCCAAGATTTAGGTATGATGCCCATCACTTTTCTGCTTTATGTGTTGGTACCTTTGCAGATTTCAACCACAGGACCCCCTCTGTACAGACAATTTGCCAGTTAGTACCAGGGGGCTATATGATTAACATCTATTGACAGGATATAGCTTCTTTATTGTGGTTTGAACCTGTTTGGTCCTAATCTGTCAAATTTCATAAGAACTAACTTTCCCAAACAGTATTAGGACCAACATAAGAGGAAACCTGATATAATCTCTAGATTTCAGATTGAATCTGATTATTAATACCCTTTATGTGAACGCTGCCTTTTAAGATCCCCATTTTATATTATATTTCAATAGGGCTGAAACAATTAATTGGATCAATCGTGATTAACTGATTACTGAAATAATCAAATTAATAATTGAATAATCGGTTAACCGTTAACTGGAGTATAGAGACTGTAAAACATGCCTTTAGCTGACAGAGCAACTCACTTAGAGCAGCAATTATATCAGAATTGTTAGAAAATATATAAATATTTTAAATTTAAGAGAAAAAAAAACTTTTATTCTCTCAGTATGCTCTATCCAGAACTCCTCAAGTGGAAAAGTTTTAGTTTCAGTTGGTGTAATTTCGTAAAAAATCTACTTAAAGGAACTGATTATTAAAGGATTAATTGAAAAAAATATTTGCAGCCCTATATTTTATTTACGTTAGCCCTTTGAGACTTTCTGCAAAAGTACAATGCTGCTACAAGCACTGCTGCCTTGAAGCAAGAAGGTTCTGGGTTTGATTCCCGGCCCAGGGTCTTTCTGCATGGAGTTTGCATGTTCCCCCTGAGCAGGCGTGGGTTCTCTCCGGGTACTTCGGCTTCCTCCCGCAGACTAAAAACATGACTGTTAGATTAATTGGCTTCTCTAAATCCTCCTTAGTTGTGAGTGTGAGCGTGAATGGTTGTTTGTCCTTATGTTGCCCTGCGATGGACTGGCGACCTGTCCAGGGTGTACCCCGCCTCTCGCCCATTAACAGCTGGAGATAGGCACCAGCACCCCTCGCCACCCCACTTGGGACCAACTTTTCTTCTAATTTACTTTTTGGACTTAATGCCAAGCAAAATCTTTATACTGGCTTAATTAACTTTTTCTTTCCAACCAGATCTTGTTTGGACAGTGGATAAGACAACAATTTGCTCAAAGGACATTCCTTCAGTAAATCCTTTTCATCAAATCTTTTTAAAGTTAGTCATAGAGGGGATTTCATTGTCACTTCCTTGGAACCAACCAGGAAAAACTTGTTAGTTCCCCAGAACTGACAGAGCACTTTAAGGGTTTAATTCCCCAAATTTGCAAGATATTTGCCTTGTAAAATATCTTTCTGAACGTACAAGACACTCTCCAAAAAAATATCCAGAAAGTATCTTAAAGCTGAGGAACATGGTGAATAAATCTTGAAGAGCAGCACATTTCTCATTGAGCACCAGCAGGAACTTAGTTAAGATTCAGAGCCTCAGTTAAATCACAAAAAATAAACAAACTTCTTTGCTTATATTCAAATCAAGCATTTCAGGTATTTTTAAAACAAGTCTCAGCTTGTGCTCTGTTTACTTAATCAACACCCAAAAATGTTATCACTTTCAAGAGCATAACTTAGAGTTCTTCCATGTTAACGGTTATTCCATCACCGAACGTTGTGCAATCTTTGATAAATTGTTCTGATGTGTGAACTAATTGACTGAGGTTAAGCCTTTTGTTGCACAGTTGCATGTCAACAGTGTGCTATAAAAAAAAAAAAAAAAGATGTGGCACATCTCAGGACACAATTATGAACCAACTGTTGACACAAATATAAAGGTACAGTAATGCGGTTGAAAAGAAATCACATCAAAGCAGACTTGCACAAACTGAAATGAATATTAAAATCAATATTATGATTACGTTTGCAAGCAGTGCAAATCTGATCCCGCCTAACCAAACTGGATCTATAAAGAATATCAGAAAAACAAACACAAAATGTGCTTTGGATCAAAGCCTTGTTCAAAACGCCTGTTTGCTTCAAAAGCTAGGAGTAGAGTGACACCTGTCAACAGGATTATACACTGCCCTGGATAACCTCATGAAAACATATCTCATATTTTACAGGCTTAAGTCAGATTTTTTCCATTTTGTCATATTTGGAACACTATCGTTTTGAGTTAGGGTTATCACGGCTCCTACAGAAAGCATTTCATAATCATATATTCATGATGTAAGAGTTGAAGACTTATAAGAGGTCTTGCTGTTTAACAATGCTGACTTTAAGTTTATTTCTGTTTTATATTGTGCAACCAGAACCTTTACTCAGTGGCCTTAGCTTGCCAGAGAAACTTTAAAATCAATCAGAAATTCCAATAAAATAAAAAAACATAAAAAAAACATTTTTATGTATGATGTTTAATGTACAGCCTCTCGGCTTTTGGAAATGTAAGAAAAGAACAGTATGCGTGGAGAATGAACCTTTAAGAGGCCGGCATTGCAAATGGACCCATTATATTTCATTCTTGCCTTATTTATAGAGCTGTGTGGAGAGCTGTTTTTTTTTTTTTTTTTTTTGGGAAGAGGCACATCAAAAGAGAAGTCTATCATTGCAAAAATGTGGCACAAAGCACACGGGATCACAAGGGGGTTCAGAAGTAGGACAGACTCATATTTTAAGATTAACATTTTGTGACATAAATCAGTCATCTCTACCTGCTTTTTTGGGTGGGGTTCCACCCTTTAGCCAGATTGAGCTCGCCTCCAACTGTCATTTCCTAGTGTTCACCAGCACCTTTAAACTTTAAGTTTATAGTTAAAGACAAGTGTGTTATAAATCACCCAGAAAAATCTTTTGCTACCGAGTTACAGCCACATGCCCCTGTGCCAAGACCCAACACAAGATGCTGTGTGTGTACTTAGGATACTGTAAACTGTGGACCGTTTAGAGGTTGTCGTGGTTGAAAATGGTTTTAGGGGAGGACATGTTATTAATGTTTGGGCTCCACTGGACCACATCTGGCAGTCATCACCGTGTTGTTCCAGCCCTGATGTCTGGCCGGGCCGCTCAATTAGATTTCACTTAGTCTCTTCCTCTCCTTGCACTCAGACCCCTGCTATCTCTACATATCTCCAAATCATTTTGCTGAAGCATGAGGATAAGGATAAAAGGTGCTCAGTGGGGTGAGAGTGACGAGATTTAACGGGAAGAGGTGGACGTAATGGAGGAACAGGTATGAGTTTTAGTTTAGGACTTTTAAGGACTGACACTCTGACCTTCTGTAGAAACGACTCTTTTTACTTCACTGTTTGACTGAAACATGAATATGCCTCCTGCTAAAAGGTGAAGCCCCAGCCCTGTGGCAAGAATTTTCCAGCCTTTAATGTGATGCGGTCCAGAGCTGCCCTCTGTGCAGCTAAGCAATCTCTAACCAGCCAAAGAAAAGCAATCCCACACCATAATGCTGCCACCACATTTTTCAGGGTGAATGGTGTTTTGAGTGGGATGTGCTCTACTCATTTTCTTTCCTCACAATACCAATTCTGGTCTCTTCTGACCAGAGTGCATTCTTCCACTCAAAGCCTGTTTTCCCTTCATAGCTTCTAGCAAAATGCAAGTTTAAGCTTTAGTGGAGATTTTGTGCTCATCAACCTTCTACTTAGACATAAGCAGGACTTTGAGGCATTCTAAGATATGTGCCCTACATCATTCCATGCAGGTCTGATTCTTTATATCAAGCAGGAAATGATCTTCTGCCTACATCCAGAGCATCTAGCAGGTTTTCTTATTGTATATGACCAGCTTCCCCTTTTCATGTAAAGAAAAGGACCCCCAGAGCATGATTCTGTCTATACCATGTTTCACCTTGTGCAGTGTTCATCCATTTCATTATATTTGAAATGTTCATTTGCGTCACAACTAAAGCTAAACAATGACTTGGATTAATTGTGATTGATTTTTGAAATAATCGTCAACTAATTTAGTATTCAGTTTATTGTTAACTGAAGTGTGGAGATTCTAAACTGTGTCTTTAGCTGACAGAGCAACCCACCTTGAGCAACAATTATAGAAATTGTAAAAAAAAAAAAAAGTAATCATTTAACATTTAAGATGAAAATCTTTTTCGTTTGTTCGCTCTATCCAGAACCTTCTTTAAGGAACCCTTGGGCTGTCTGATTATTAATCGATTAACGGAAAATATTCAACAGATTGATTTGCAAAATAATCGTTAGTTGCATCCCTGGTCACAATATTTCTTAGGGTCTTAAAAAATCCATCACTTCTCATGCATTTTGCAGTGCATAAAAGACGGGAAAGAAACAGGTTAGTCTATGTTTGGGAATTAAGCTGAAAATACATCTGTTTTGGAGGGTGCAAATGTGCTGGAGTATTGAGCAGCCAGATGTTAAGCTCCCTCCGCCCCAGTCCACCACACACACACACACCAACACCCACACACACAACAGCTTTTTAATTCCCTTCTTGTTCTCTTCTTTTCTACTCTTTCTAGGTGCACAAACACCACAGTTGTGGGTGCACATTTTTACTGTTCCCACCTCTGGTGCAGTCAGAGGTCAGGGTCAACACCACTAAAGGTGGCAACTACAGATCCAGTGCTTTACTCGTTGACCTTTTAAGCTGGACAGATGTGAGCAGGGTCAACATGTAAAGCCATCAGATAACTCACTATTTATTTGAGCCGCATTTAGATATATTTCTATGGAGGCGGATGCAATGCTAAATTACAGGACTCTGAAGCATCTTTGAAGCAAAGTGGTCTTTGGTTCTGTGCTGGTCCAGCAGTAAGAAATAAGATAAGAAATGGCTTTTCTACCCCTCACTGTTGAGAAATTTGGGTGTGACAAGGGACAAAAACAAGCAGACAGAAGATATAAAATAAACTTAAGAACTAAATACTAATAAAAGGAAAAATACTTAAAAGAAGAGCTATGTTCCTTAGGAAAAAAATGTTCTGAGAGGGAAAAGATGTTCAGGTAATAAATAAAAGTCATATTCAGGTACAAAAAAAGAAAATAAAGAGGAAAGAAATACACATAAACAGAAAAGTTATGTATAAAACAACTATTATAATTAGGACCACACAGTGAAGGATTATTAATCTCTTTATATATTTTTTTATAAACTGCAAAAAGGACTCAGAAAGTTGATGGAAACAATAATAATTGAGTTGCTCTAATCAAATTACAATATTGCAAAGTTTTCATTCTTGAAATTTTTACTTTATTTTAATAAGAAATATAGAGCCACTTCTAAATATTCAAACTTTTGTCTAATATCAGATTTTCAGATATATTTACCTCAAACGTGAAATTTAAAATTCCTTCACGCAGCCTAAATTTATTTCTAACTAAAAAACAAAAAACAAACAAACAAAAAAAACAACAATATAATATCGAATAGTAATAAACTTTACAGTTCTTACCTGTATCCAGAAAAATGACCAGACCGCAGAGCAAAACCTGGTAAATCCAAAGGTTTGCAGTCATGGTTGAATCCAGGCTTGAAGAATCACAATCCGATTCAGCAGAGCGACTCACAGAGCTGCCGGTTCAAGTCCAAAGAAGCTGATGATCTGCAGGAGGCTCGCCTTCCTCACGCGGATGCCACTTTTTTTTCCCCTCAAAAGCCACACACGTCCTCGGTTCAACCCCTTTTCCAACTAGTTGATGAGCCCCCCACCCCTCCCTCCCGCAGAGTCTTGCCTCACAGCTATCAAGCTCCCTGCATAACATCCATGTGTATCCGAATATTTTCAAAATAAAACCCCCAAAGAAAGTTATCTCCCCTCCACCGATTTTATAAATATTTTTGAGGAGAAGCTTAAACACACACTCATAAACTCCAAATTTATTTATTTTAAGCTTTTATTTTTTAATTGTATAATTCTAGATCAAATGGCAAAACCACAGAATAGTTTAAATGATTTTAAAACAAGGAATTGGCTCCACAAGTTTAAAATTTGGACAATGCACATGGGGTTATTATCATTATGATTATTATTTTATTGTATTTTTTTTACAGTGTCTTGTCTGTTGATGTGGCAATAAGAATAATTGTCTTGATGCCAAAAAGAGCCCAACAGATTTTACTTTCACAAGTGGAGCAGTACGGCTATCGCCGTAGTGTTCCGCTTGTTTTATGCATATAAATTGCTTTATTATAATTATCCAGGGAGTTTTACAGGTTATATGGACACTGTAATGTAAGTAGAACAGGAAAGGAAAAACAGAGGAGATAAAAGGGAGATAATGATAAAACATTTTCAGTCTGCTTCATCACCTGCAAAGAAATGTAAAAAGAAAAGCACAAGCAACGGATATCGTACGAGACATACAATAAAGTACTACCTAGATACAAAGAACACATGGGGTTATTATCAAGCAGAGGTGTAGCCAGAAATTTTTTATAATGGTGGCCAGGCAATAACCAATGTATACTGAGGGGTGGCCGAAAGCAGATAGGCGCCAAAAGCTCTCGGTCAATCTACAATGTTCCAACAGGAAAATTAACGAGCAAAACATCCATATTTTCTAAATAAAGGCTAACTATACTTTCCTACAGCCTTTGCTAACAAATAGACGCATATATTTAAACATCTGTAATTTCTAGATAAAAGGTATAGTGGATTAAACTCAGTTTTGAGTTCTGGGGCGTAAATCAATCATCATTGTCATTACTTACCTACTTGTATCAATAAACATTCTGCATAAAATTGATATTTACAAGCACTAATATCTACATAAATGGATTATTTGATAAGTTTTTATATTAAAATTATTTATCTTTGATTTCACTGAAGACTCGTAGATGGCTTGGAGAGACACAAATTTGTCTTTACCCCATAAAACACAAAATCTAGTTCTAAAAAGAATGAATTCTGTACTTATCTTTGATGTTAGTATATTGATGTGCATAATTAACCACAAAAAATAAAATGTTTTGAATATTCCACTTGAGAGTATTATTCTTGCCATCATCTGTATGAGAGGGAAAAAATGGTAGGGGTGGCCACAAGGGTGGCCAATGATTGGCTAAAGTTTATTTATTTATTTTTTTTTACAGTGCCCTGTCTGGCAATGTGGCAATAAGATAATATTGAATTGATGCCAAAAAAAGGGCCCAACAGATTTTGCTTTCACAAGTGGAGCAGTGATTTATACATGTAAATAGCTTTATTATAATTATGCTGGAAGTATTACAGATCATATGGACACTGCAATGTAAGTAGAACAGGAAGGAAAAAAAACAGGAAAAAGGAGAAAAGATGAAAGAAAGAAGAGATAAATGGAAGATAACAATAAAACCTATTTAGCTTTGAAACATGACTTCCATCATGTTTCAAAACAAAAACTGAGATGCTGGGAGTGGCTATTAGAAGATCATACACTGAAGTAAGATTGAGGGGCAGCAAGAATAATCACCCAGGCTGTGGGGCTAAAAACATAAAATACTGCTAACGAAGTGAAAAATGTAAAAAGAAAATATTATTTCACCAGCAGCAGCCAGAACCAATGTTAAAAGCCAAACAGAACTTATGGTTTAATGTTCAAATATTAACCCAACCCTCTGAATGCAAATACTTGTGTCCTCTATAAATACATTCATGCATCATCTCTAATATTTAATCCTTTGTGCCAGTTGCAGAAAAAGCACCTGCCTTCTGTACCTATCAATAACTCTATGACATAACTTTCGCTGAATATCTGACCACTTTTAGCCACACTAATCAGATATATGGCATAGGTAATCTGAAGAGATACATTTCCTGGGCCTACCTTTAATTTAATATAGTCAATAAATCATCCTGTTTGACACTGATAGTTGACTTGAGAGTAAAATAGTAGAATTCCACTACAAACTAGGCACAGTCCTTTTTAAGAAACAACTAGAAAGTCACTTTCCTCAAAGGTGTGTCTAGTTACTATTATTATTAACGGTTTTCCTCGGATGATAGGAACCAACGAGCCAGAAACCAATGAGGTTAGATCCCAATTTTATACAGAAGGTTTTTTTTTTCCAGCTTCTATTGTTAATGCACTGTCACAAGTACAGAGCAACAAGATGAACTTTCTGCATTTAACCCATCTCCTTGGGGAGCAGCGGGCTGCCATTGTGCGGTGCCTGGGAAGCAATGTGGGGTTAAGTTCAGGGACCCAGAATGACAGTCTGTGGGAGTGGGAATCAAACTCAGAACCTCAGGATTCCAAGATCTATGCCCCAACCACTAGGCTGCCAATCCCCAAATGTAACACCAGCATCATTATCCATGATTCCAAGCAAATCCAGAATCAAGGATGGACTCAAAGTCCAGACAAAGCAAGAGAAATCTTAAGTGTCTAAAAAGAGTAAGATATTTTTTCCAAAATGATCAAAATAAAGTATGTCCAGAGGGGCCAAGATATGATTTAGAAGATTAAGAAGTATTTTGATTCCAGTGTACTAGTGGAAAGATTTACTTATTCATAATTTAAAGTTGGAAGAAAACAGAAAATGAAAAAGTTACTGTTAAATATGTGGATTAGAAAAACCCAAAAAACAGGTAATTTTCTACCTTATTCTACTTTTAGTCATTGCAACTGAATGACTGAGCACTTTCAAAAGCAGTGCCCTGTTGCATCAGTTTTTAGAGTGTCATAGCATTTTAATTCACTTTTACCATTTTATTTTAAAGCCTGAAAAACAAATCAAATTGATTATCATCGGGATGCTGAAATCGCTTCAATGTACAGTGCGTCATTTTGCAGCATGCTTGCTAAAGCTTAGTTCATTCACCTTCACAGAATTTCATTGCAGTATATCAGTGGATGCTTGATATGGGATTGATAAACCAGATGTGGGATAAGAAATAAAGAAGTTGTGATAATTATTTTGATCAATGCTTGAGTGATTATCATCAGGCAGGATCTTCTCTACAAGGTCATCCAGTGTGTATCCTCACGGAGCCTTCCGTTTGCCCAGCTGCAAAGACAGATTGGATTCTTTACATTGTACACCAGAAGAGAACTTGGCCTAAAGTGCTGATTACATCCTCTGAGGATTAGATAGTTGCACAATATATAAAACAGAGCCAGAGACAGAGCACCGACATAATGGATTGGCAAAACAAGCAGAAGCAGCTCAGCGAGAGGTCCAGGAACACATTGGAAGGCTTTACCAGAGCTTGACACTAAACTCTTGCCAACTGAAACAAACCTATAGAAATCCGTGTGATTCTGCTTTTGATAAAGCCATATTCAATCAATCAGACTGAAGGGTTGAGCATTCAAACAAAAATGTGGGAAAAGCTTTCCAATGAGAGAATTTGGGGTTAACCAAACTATGCAATCCAAAAAAATAAAATAAAAAAACATCCCTATGTCAGATTTGGCATTTTCTTCATTAAATGGTGCACCACATAGAGCTCAGTGGCATTTCTTCCCTTTTGTGAGAGTCTGAGGATTTGAAAGATGGTTAAAATACATTTAAAACTTGAAATGGAAAATGTTGTTGTCAAGTGTCAATTAAAAAGTTAATGACACATAAACCCACTGCCATTTCGTAAACTGCCGCCTACGCTAACAACAGATTTAAGATTATTTTGAATTCTCAGAACAGAAATATTCAAGCACATCCTACCTGGACAGAAAGCAAATATTCAACTATATCAAAAACTACTGGCTGAGTCTGTGCAGGACCTCCACCATATTTTTGGTAGAGCTAGTTTAATATTTTGGGGCATCATCCAAACTAGACTCTACCTCTAGCTAAAAGGCAGCTGGAATAGTCCCTAAAACAAGACAAATGAGGCAAGTAAATTAAAGAATATATTTATATAATCTTTGTTATTTTCTTGTTGAGATACAGATAGGATGGAAAATATTTTACCAATCGAATCACATTTTTCCCAATGTAGCTTTTGTCACATAAAAAAAAAAAAGAAATCCATTACAGGCTGTTGCAGCCATGGCAATCTGTATTTAACCACGTACAGTAATTTCCAACACAAATATCCTTTCTTTAGCTTATAAGAAGTCAGGACTCAAGACCAGGAGGAAACCTAGACATCCCTCTTCCCAGGGAAAACATATGCTCGCTGATGTTTCAAAGTACTCCAGACCAGAACTGATGAACAGTCCTTCCAGCAAGCTCTTAGTCGTCCTCAGGGTCTCCTCTCAGTGGTACATAATAATAATAAAAATCAAAAGGATTCTCCTGGAAAGTTTCCTGATCAAATTCCCTAAATGCTACTCTTCTACTCCTTATGCTGAGGTCCTCCCCTGAGGATTTAGTACTTCAATTTATCTCCATACTAAGATCAGCCAAATTACTTATAAGCAGCTACTTTTGACAGAGAGCTTTCTCTTTTGGTTGTGATCCATTTCAGGACTAAAGCTAAAGGTTAGAAACTATATAGGGTAGTAAATAAAGACCTTTTATGCCTTTTATCGCAGCAAATGACTGAAATATTATCTGCTTTTCTGATCAACCACCTGAAAATACCTGTCTTTACTTGTGCAGCCTTCAAACGCATCCTCCATTTAACAGTATTAATAGAAATCCTTTGCTCAAAGGAAGCAATGAAAGTAATATTTTTGTCACAAATGTGTTCATCTACTGGCAAATGATGCGTTACCACATAGCTTATACTGCAGATCACCCTCAAAGTGAAACATGGTGGTTAAGGTATAATGTGAGAATCTTTTTTGCCTCCCGGAAGCCAAAAATCTGCATATTAGGGATGATGGACTTGATCTAAATATTTGGCAGTGTTCCACTTTCCTTCCTCCCTTATTTTCTGGTCATAAAACACTAGTATGGTATGGTTTAGATCAATATCTAGCAGGATAAGAATATTGCTGCACACAGACTCAATTCAATGTGTTTTACAAAATGGTTCCTCAAAGTTTTGACTAGGAGAACAAAAGACATCAATTTTTATTTGGAAAAGATTTGGAAAAAAAAAGTTCTTTCACTTCATAGTTTTATAAATCTTTGGGTCGGTTTAACGTGGAATACAATAAAACACGGAAAATGTATATATAAATACTTTTGTTCAGGCACTGTGAGTATAATTTGAGACCACGTTCCTTGAGCCCTTAAAAGTTGCAGAAATGCCATTTCATTTTGTCCAGATCTTTGCATAAAACAGTTTGTAACCATATGGCTTGATTTAGCTCATAGAGTTAAATGTGAGAACCATGTGCAGGTTTTTGCCCTTTCTAATACCTTATAGTAAATATCATTGAACCAAGCCCAACTGCTTCTTAAGTTCGGAAGGATGTAAGAAAAATGAGTTTCAATAATAAAACAGAAACAAAACTCTGGTCATTGAAAAACAGTTTTCTTTTGACATCAGATTGATAGTGGAGGAAATCTGTCCAGGCTTTGCTCTGGTTTTCAATATTAGTTCTCATCAAAGTAAAAAAATCTAAAACCATGATACCCAGACCAAAACTGGTGAAACATTAGGACAAAAAAAACTGCCGGCTATCATTAAAGGGTAATCTTGACAATGATGAAAGATATTTGTCAGGGAATGTTTGTCCTGCTGGCCGAACAGTCTGCGAATGATAAACAGAAATGGGAAGAGAATCGGTGCCAAGAGTCTGTTCATGGCATATGCCAATGGAACATTTGAGGCTGACCTTATAAAGCCATTTTACAGGATATGGTTTAAGGATACGACTGGATAAAGTCCACTGCACCACAGAAATTTACAATACCTTTATTATAGGGATGTTACATTGATACTGGTGTTTTAAAGTACCATAAAGGCTCAATATGCTCACTACAAAGACAACATTCAGCACCACAGACTTAGTATACATCCCATTTGGGACATTGTAAGACATGAAGTGTGTGTGTTTAAGTGGGGCAGCTGTAAATGATCCTGTTTAGGTACTAGAGTAGGGGACTTTTGTTGGGCTCTAACCCTTACTTGACAGGAAATCCACACTTCAGCCGTTAACGGGCGGTGGACTTAAAGCCCTCCAGAGAGAGCAGCGGGGAAAAGAAATGGTTTGAGGTAAATGCCAGACACCCGGCCCGCTCTCATAATGACGCGTGCAGGTCATTTGTGTTTTTTCTTTGGTCTCTTTTTTTTTTCCCTCCCTTTGGTCTGCACGTGGGTGTGCGCAAAAGTAGACAAGCAGGTGTACGAGTGCATGTGGGTATAGGGTGTGTGTGTGTGTGTGTATGTGTATGCATGCTTGTGCTCTGGGGGTTGCAAATTTAAGGCTTTAAGCCCTGGCAACAGGCACATAGCTACATGGTCCACCATGCACACATCACGCTTGCAATGTCAATCAGTGTCAGGGCAAAGAAGAAATCCAGACGCTCAGAAAAAAAAAAAATCACTTGGAGCAAGTTTTTGTAGTTTGGTACCTTTGAATTACACTTCACCCAGTCCCAAGTGGTTCAAAAGCCTTAGGTAAATAAGTTAGGTTTGACAGCTGATTATGCATCTAGGGAGATGATGTTGGATGTAGAAGTGCTCGTTCAGACCAAAGCAAAGCAAAGGGAGTATTAACTTCCATGATTTATTTCATTTCGACCAGGGCCATTGCAGAGGATTCCAAGATGTCAATCACTTCTCCAGCATTGTTAATTAGACCATGTGACATTTGCTACCTCATTGGTTTATGATATCAATAGGTAAACATATAGAAATATTGGCTTAAGATATAAATGGTGCAACATGCTTTCCTTTGACACCTTTCAGCAAAAGCACCTTCTATAATCATGAGACCTTAAAACTTTTTTATAAATCAGAAATTCTTTTTAACGTGGAGTAAGTTTTAGATAACCTCTTTTAACCCTAACACTTTAGACATGCAGAAGGCTAAAGATATGATATGTGATATTTTTGCTTTTAGCCATGTGGCTGAACTCCTAACTGGGCCAAAAACGTAAAGAATATTACATTGGTGATGAATAGTGCAGCCAAAAAGACATCTTGGTATTATAGTAAAACTAATAGCAAATACACCATTATTGGATGCAAGGGAGTGTGGTCATAGCATCAAGAGCTCATTTGACATAGAACATTAAGAGCACATTGCAAAAAGCTTAACAACAACATATTACTGCATATATCTGAATTGGAATGTTTTACTAGCAGGCGTGCCCAAAGTCAGTCCCTGAGGGCTGCCGTCAATTAGAAATCAGTGGGGTCTGAATAAAGAATATCAACAACCAGTAAAGGTCAGGAGACATTTTTAATTATAATCTGTTACTTTAAACAGAATTTAACACTGAAAAAAATTAGGTGTTTATGCATCCATGTTATACATTGACTTTTTAAATAAGAAAAAAAAAGAAAATTTTCCCATTTTATAATATAAAGTGTTTTTTTAAGTTGAGAACAACAATCGTTCAGTTTGGTATATAGACAATTTCCTGATTCACATATTTTATAAAACACCTAAACCGACCATTTGTTGTTATTTTTTTTCTTTTTTATGGCTTAATGAGAACAGTGGGATTTATGCTGCCCTGCAAAGCTTTAAACATGGGTTTGAATGGAGACAAAGCCATTCTAAAACATATATCAACTTACTCATTTTGAGCCTGGATCGATATTTATTTTTGATTATGTTCACGGTGAAGAATCCTGCTTCACAGCAGTAGGTTGAGCCAAACATACTCAAAATGTGCAGGGTCATCTTTGAGCACACCATTTCACTTTTCTTTCACTAGTACACCGCTCCTCTTCCAGCAGTCCACACTTTCTCAGCTCTTTTTCTTATTGCCTTCTCCTTCTTTCCCATCGCCCAGCTTGCCTCAGGTTTGCCTGCTGTGTGTAAAAGTAGCTAGCAGCAGCGACCCTGACTGACACGGCTAATTGGCCAATTTGTATTATATGTAGCCAGGTGCTGGACACTCTACAATATTAACAGGAGAAGCGGCGCAAGTGAATTTAGACACTGTTGTCGGACAACATGCAGTACTTTATAAATGTTTTAAATCAGGTTGGGTCCGGATTAGCCAGCAGGTGGGTCCGGATCCGGACCGTGGTCCGATAAACCCTGACCTCTGTTTTACAGGTTTCCCTGCTTCAGTCCAGCTGATTTTCATTAATAACTGATTAAAAGCCTTTTGCTGAACTGCAATAATCAAAATGAGCTGTGCTAAAGCAGAGAGACCTCTAAAACCTGCAGGACAGAGGCCCCCAAGGACCAACTTTGGTCACAGGGTTTTCACCCTAAATAGTTTTCTAATCTATAATTTGATATTAGAATCCAAAACCCCTAAAACAGCAATCAAACTTAGATTAACGTTTAAAGCTAGAATTGAAATAGTTGGAAACACTAAAGATTCTTTCTCTAGAAAAATAAATCATTTTACAGAGTTTATGTAGAGTGAATTCACATGTTCATTGCTGCAGGGGACAGTTTGCACACTCACTCTTTCTTAGATTTACATAAGGCAATACACTTTGGCACACCATACTTTCTATATTTTTATTCTTTAGGTATTCTTGGGTCATTTTGCAGTTGCAAAAACAGACCTTCACCTCGGAAACTGATATTAGTCATTCTGTTCGAGTAGAGTCCTCCTTATAACGTGGTCTGTATCCAGATTAAAATCAATAATTGTTGTGTAGGACATCCTTGTAAAAGAGCTTCCAAATCTTAATGGATTTCTTTCTTGGTAAAATAAAGGATAAATAAAATAAATAACATATTTTTAACTGACAGATGTAATAATACAAGTGGTGTATTTGCACTATTTTTGCAACACGTGTTTAAGTGAATTTATTCCCAATTTGCATAAGCTATTTGTTTTTGACTAAGAAAATACCACTTAGGATGCTGTACAACTTTAAAACATTTCATTGCTGTTGATGGGACATTGTGCACATGTTCACCGACTTCTCTTGAGAATGGTCTGTTGAAACATGGCTTATATTTTAGAGTTGCTCTCATCACACCCACCCATTTATTTCATAGCTTGGGAACCACCGAAAGAGGTGTGGACCGGCTCAGTAAGAAGGCAGAGGTGGGGAGACCTGAGAAGATGGGTCATGTTCATCATTAGACGGATGGTTGAATGCAGGAAAGGCAGTTGGTGAAAAAGCCTCCTTCTGGGGCCAAAAACTGTCAGGAGTCCCAAACTGCAGCCTCGCTTTCTGACTCCTTTCTTATATCGAGCTGCCAACATTTACAGGTTTTAAACTGATGGGCTCTCATTACTGACAGTATGATCACTTTGGAGTCTGTGGTTAACTGAGTAAGATCATATTTTTCAAA
Source organism: Cyprinodon variegatus (assembly GCF_000732505.1). Taxonomy (NCBI): domain Eukaryota; kingdom Metazoa; phylum Chordata; class Actinopteri; order Cyprinodontiformes; family Cyprinodontidae; genus Cyprinodon; species Cyprinodon variegatus. Next base: position 319,858 of record NW_015150592.1, read on the forward strand.
CATTCAATGCACCCTGGAGCTCTTACATGTTCTGTGTTTGATTATATCCTGTAAAAGGAATTTGACTACATCTCACTTTATACAGTTCTTACCACAAGTGTTTGTCTACAAGTGTACACAACTTGACCCAATGGAGAACCATTACCAGGTCTGATAATCTTAAAAGCTAAATTCGGCCCATTTCCTTTTAATTGCTTTGCAATCCACAGCCCAACAAACGCTCCCCCATCCACGCTTCCCTCCATTCCTGCACATGAAGACGGCTAATCACCGGTGTGATCTCCCCTTTTTCACCTCTGACCCCTCCAACACAAGAATAACAACCTCCACACCAGCCCCCCAACCCCTAAACGCTTTCCCCCCAATTAGGTGGGTGCTTTTCCCCTGGCAGATGACAGATGAGGGGTCGACGGGTTGTCAGACCCCCTTGCTAGTCTCTCCTTGTGCCTACCGAGGGATGAAACAGGAGGACGTCTTTGCCGAGGGAAGTGACAAGAGAAGGGTTTCACTATCGAAGTTGTACTGACATAGATAAATGACTGTCCAAACCCTGGGCATGAGAACACATAGAATAGGAGTCCATGTTCGGCTGACTTAGCAGATGGAAAATAAGTCCTGTTGAAAAGTTGAGGGGAAAATGATTCAATGGGAGAAGGCTGAAGACTGAAAGGCAGGAGATGAAAGAGAGTCGGCAAACCTCCAAAGACGGTATGGCTATACCTGGAGAGAAGCTGCAAGAGTAATGTAAAGACTGACATGTTTTTGGCATTGAGGGAGTTAAAAAGAGGTAATACATCAACTGTGGGATTAAACAATCACCAGAATGCAAATGAAACTAAAAAGCAAGGGAGAAAAACAAAAGATAAGGCTGTGATTGCTGCACAGAAACAATGCCACAAGCCGTCTTCCTCTGCTGCAATAAAAGCAGGGAAGCAGTCACATGAATCAAGGCATTGGGGGCTTTTCTCTTTCTGTTGTGTGTTATGTCCACTGCTAATGGGCAGCAGATGTTGAGGTATTTCACAAGTGTGGCTTTGGAAAACATTCCCGCACATAAATCCAATTAGGCTGATTCCTTACCACAATCTAGCTGGCGAGTTGTTGAGGAGAAGAGCAGGACAGACCAAACACTTGGGCACAACTGACTTTAATAATCAAAATTTGTTTACAGCTGGTAGATAAATGCCAATTTAATAAAGGCCTATTACCTAAAAATAAAGATTCTTAAATGGGTTCGCTGTTAAAAATGTTTGTTATTTGGGTCTTTATGAAGTGACTGGCAAAACTGACAGCTCAGTTGTTGGCCACAAACAGGCTTAAATTGGAAGGCAACCAGACTTTCGCTCAGTTTTTGATGACGTTTCGACACCTGTCCAGGAGTCTTTGTAAATTCTGTTGGCTCACCCCAGAGCAATCTCTAGTCTGGGGGTTGGTGTATTTAAGCAGCATGAAGGTTCATCGTCCAGTACTCATTCTAACTCAGATGGAAATCAAAGAGCCACTTCTTGCTCTTCTGGATTGTTGGAGCCTTTTGTTGTGTATGGGCTATGTGACTGGTCTTTTGAATCATGATGGTAGGGCTCATGTAATTTCATAGGGATGAGTTCCATGACTGAATTGTAAATGCTTGGACTCAATCCTCCTCTGTTCAGTGATAGCTTTCTCTTTTCACGGAAATGGCTTCCATCACTCTACTTTTAAACCATCAGTCCTCTCTATCACAAATCTGAATATTTTGGTCTTTAAAAGTTTGTCCTTTTTTTCTTGAGGTCCAAGTCTCCAGCTGAATCTTGCCCACAGGTGTTGCCTCTCCTACGCTGTGCCAGGTGTTTGTGTAGTTGTTTTTTTTTTGGTTACTCTAATATAGGAAGCTGGACAGTCCTCACTTCACTAGAGAGCATACACAATGCCTCGCAGCATAGGTTTGGGTGTTCTGTCTTTAGGATGAATCAGTTGTTGTCTGGGTATGTTTTGTTTCGAGAAAATCTTTCTGAAAAATGCATTTAGACAAAAACTCCTACACCTTAAAAACAGAAAATCAAAACCATATAGCTGAGCGACGGGTGTAAGCTATCCAGTGCCTGTGAGGACTGTACAGCTCAGTTGTCTGCAAGTAGCTAAAATTGCAAAAAAAAAAAAAAATAAATAAAAAAAATTAGTTATAATTTATCTGATGGCGAACTGTTGGATTAAAAAATGTAAGAAACAATCCAAGTAATCATTTCATGAAATAAAGATGCATTTAAATATTACTTCTATCTTATTATTTCTCTATATAATATAAATGACCCAGGTTTTAGTTGTAAGCTTTCCATTCTTTATTTCCTCTGATGTGCGCTGTAAGTGGACAGATAAAAAACAAACAAACTGAAAATCTAATAAATTAAGTCATTCTTAACTAATAAATCTTAATTATAATAGCCTTAATGTTAACACAAAAAAGTTTCCTTTAAAAAAGAGCAAAAGTTCAACCATGATCAATTGACTTTTAGCATGCATCTAATAAAGCTATGTTTTCATATGCAATAGCACAAAGCTTCATGAATATATTAAAAGAAAAAACTTTGGTTAAATAGCAACGTCCTTACCTTAGTGTTTATTTAATTTCACAAGATTCTAAACATGGCATGGGTTTTTAAAATTGATTCATCCTCTTCATTCATGCAAGACTGGGAAGCCAGGGTAAATAATTTTGGAGAAAAGCCCCTGGTTTCTAAGTGACCTTATACTTCTCATTATCATGGGTTAAAACACAATCATAGGTCGTCAGGATAAAAAAAAACAAAAACAAAAAAACAATGGATATATTTATCTTTTTACTTTTTCTACTGCCTTAGGCTGTGAAAGCTGTAATACTAGATATAACAAGCTACTGCAATGTGGTTTTGGTCACAACTGCCAAAAGAAATCAGATGCAACAAGTTAATGCTGATCATCATAGGTGACACTATGTACACACATCTAAAGCTTCAGATGTAAGCTTTGCTCTTAACTTGAAAATATTTTTCATGTAAATGTGTAAAACCCATCAGTAAAGAAAACATTTGAATTTAAATACAATCACATTTTATGTGTAGCAAAACCTAAATTTGTGGAAATAATTAGATACAATAAATGAACTGACCTAAAGTCACTGCAGCCTTCTGTGATGGGATCAGTGGGTATTGTTGCTAGTGTGGCAGCTGCTGCACGCTTGTCTGGCACCTCATTCAGTGCTAACTGGCTCCACGTGTGTCAAAAGGACAGGTCCAGATATATTACATGCACACACACTGTGAGGTGTACATACTATACAGGCAGAAATGCACACCTCAACACATGCCAAAAAGACAGGCACGTGTGCACACACCCGCTAATCCCCTGCTTTTAGAGACACAGCAGGAGTGCAATGGTCTTGTGTGGCTTTATTAACAAGGGTGGGACAGGGATAGAGTGCTTTGGAGGAGGGGTTGAAATAGGATGGAGTGGAACGTGTGGGGAGTCCCACCAGGTGCTAATAGATTTCCTGCAGCTTTGAAACGTTTACTTGTATTGGTGCCCTGGAATGGAGTCAGGTTTCTTCTGTGGCAAATTACCTAGACCGAAGTTTGACCTCTGAAGACACAAGCCTGTGCTGAACATGTGTACACAAATTTACCAAGTGGGATGGACCTGTGCACACATCTACAGTTAAACCCGACATACATCATCAATGGCTACAACCTTTAACTGTTATTTGAAGAATACTTTAATTTGTCATATCTTTACAGATCGATGACAGAGTTTTGGCACCTTTAAGTGGAACTAACCTTTTTTGTAGAAAATTAGGTATCTAGAACATAATATACAGTATTATCAATTTAGGTTATTTTATTTAAAATTAATTTATACACGTTGAGCTTGCAAATTTAAGTTGTTCTGTAAATTTTTATTTAAAAAAGAGAATCATAATTTAGTGGTCTGAGGTCCTGGAAAGACTAAACTCACATAGGTTTCAATAACTTATCTCATATAGATAACGTTCCTACAAGTAGGATAACCAGTCGAAGTACATTAAATTAGCTCCACTCCTACCTCCAGTAAAAAGGGCTTAGAAAACTAAATGCTGAAAAACAGACATACGTATTTAGTAATAAAAGAATGAAAGTGTTGCATAAATCTCAAAGCAAATTGAAATTGCATTTGTTATGCATAGATGACCCCCTTATCACAAACACACCTTCTGTTCAAAATAATGTTGTGTTGGTCTATTGGGTAAAAAACCTAAACAAATATTTTCAGCTTTTTGGTTGAAGGCCAATATTTCCAAGTTTTGTTAGACAAAGGGAAAAATGAAAATCTGTAATTTCATACCCGGGGAAAGCAACATAAATTTTTTTTTATCAATATGCTCCGACATGTAATAATCCCTGACTGAAGTACTTTGTATAATATATCGCTTCTTTTTCAATCAGATGAATAAACACTTTGAGGAAGAGAAAACTATAAAGATGATCAAAGCTTTGAACCCAGTGAAGTCTTATTATTTGACTTCTGTGCAATTTGTGGATTACCCATAATGACACCATGTTCAGGTATAAGGTTGTCCATCGTTGCACTTGGCCCTAGGACACCCTCAGCCGGAGGTCTATGATCGACTTTGTAGTTATATTTTCCAACATTTGGCCAAATATTTTGGACACTTCATAAGAACAGAGCAACCGATTGTCAACTGATCGCCATCTGGTGTTTAGCTGGATGCACTGAAGAGGATTAAGCCAGAAAGACTTGGTAGGCTCAATGGAGTAGTGGGGATGTACTGGGAATGTCTGGTAGAGTCCCTTTAACTCCAACCTCTAGAAGGTTTCTAGGGCAGGCTTGGGAGATGCAGTCAGACATAGCCCATCATATTCTCTGCCATTATTTTTTATGCTGCTGCCTGTAGTTGTAAGGCTGGAGGTGCCCATAGAGCCAGCAATCCCCACACCCGGTGGTGGACATTAGCAGTAAAGGATGCTGTCAAGCTCAAGAAAGATCTCTATTGGACCTGGTTGGCTTTGACTCCTGTGGCAGCAACTAGGTGTGAGACCAAGCTTGCCGGCACCCAGGCAGGCAAGGTTGTGAGAAGCTGCTGACCCGAATAAAAAAAAAAATCCCTTTATTATCCCACAATGGGGAAGCACTCTCTGCATTTAACCCATTCCTTTTGGGATCAGTGGGCTGCCATTATGTGGCACCCGGGGAGCAGTGTGGAGTTAAGGGTCTTTGCTCAGGGACCGAGAGTGGCAGTCCGTGAGAGTGGGGCTTGAACTCAAAACCTCTGGATTCCAAGCGCAATGCCCTAACCATTAGGCCTCCACTCCCCAGCTCATCCAGGCTGAAGTGACCAAGAAGGTCAAAAAAACTCAGTGGTAAGGTTTTGGTGGATGTAAACAGGTGGCTTCTAGAGTTCATGATTCAAATGGGGGTGTTCAAGTATTTTTGGGTCCTGTTCCTGATTGAGGGGAGAATATTTGGGAGATCAATAGACTGATGGATGCAGTTGCTGCTAAAATGTGGACAGACCACTGGTCTGGCAAAAAGGCAAAGCCCTCAATTTACTGGTCTATGTTGAATATCTTTCAGGCGCTCCCTGGATGCCTCCCTCGGGAGATGTTCCAAGCACATTCACCTGGGAGGAGGCCCAGGAGATGACCCCAGACACAATGGAGAGGCCTTCTCTATGCTTGTCTGGGAGTTCCTCAGGCTTTCTCCAGCAGCCCTTGGGGAGGTGTCTAGGGAGAGGGAAGTCCGGGAGTCTCTGCCGAGCCTGCTTTCCCTGCCACCCAGTCCCAGATGATGATGAATACAAGTACTATCAAACATATATTAGACCATTTTCAATGAGTAAGCTTATTTCCCCATAAACCAAAACAAGGATCTTTGTTTTTTAAAAGGCTTTCATTAGTCAAGACCATTATTAACATTTGGTCTACATTCAAAATGATCTTGCATACTGCACTTATTATGCACTGATTAACTCACATTTGCACTCACAGCATTAAATTACCCCAGTGCAACCCACAGGTTCACAACATGCTGACTCTTTGATGTTCCTTGCGTGTTTATTACAGTTTCTTGCCATTTTCTTTGTAATTTTGTGTGCGGGTAGAGTGTTGGTTCAAGTGGTTTGTAGGTGTATGTGTGAGGATTTACAAGTTTGTTTATCAGCTGTGCAGTCATTAAGTACAGAATGTGCATGTGTGGGCTCTTTAGAAATATCAGCATCTGCATACACCATCCTTCTTGTGATGCAGCTGTAGTTTAATTTGGCTGCAGTGGATGAAGCTTGGCGTGTCAGACGATCTTTAAGAGCTTCATCTATTTGTGTCAGACTTCAGTGCTGAATCACTGTGTTATCCCACACAGTCGAAATGCTAACTGGCTTCTCTGATCAGACACCTGTGGCTCACAGTAGAGGAAATAACTCACAGTCCACCAGAGCTAAGCTGTCGGTCTGACCGTGTTACGCAACATTAGCTGCATCTGTTCTACTTGATAGGAGTCTGTCTTGTAGTATTACAGCACATAAAAGTCAGACAAGTGCCTTTCAAGCAAAGTGAATCATTTGCAATTCTCAGGAAGACTTTAACAATTTAGTCTGTTGGTCACAAAGGACATCAGCCGACCAGTCATGCATAATCATTTGCATGACTTATTTATGCTGTATCCCTGCTTTTTTCATAGTTATACTAATCTAAAAAGATGACCATTCCTTTACAAGCCTGCACATTGAACAAATCAAGTAGTTATGTTTTTGTTTTGTTTGATAGAGCATTACTTAGGAATTTAACTAGAAGTTTTTAAAATTCAAAACTTAATTTAAATTTGTATTTTCAGCCATTTAATTCAATTTTCCAAAAGGGCTTTATTAACTCAAAATTGTAAGTCCTGTGTAAACTGATCATCTACCACGAGGCTATCTGCAAATCTTTGACAGTGATTTTCTTGCTATATGTAAAACTAGAAACTCACACATTATATATATATATATATATATATATATATATATATATATATATATATATATATATATATAAATTAATCTATAATAACATTAAATGTAGAATAAATGTCGGCCTACAGAAACCTCAACATTTAGAATCTCACACTGATTAAGGAAAATTAAGTCATTCTTTTATTAAAGAAAATGTTTTATTTTTTTTTTAGAAAAAAAACTTATTATGTTTTTACAGCAGTTACCTTCAAATGTAACATACAATGTAATATTCTTTTTTTATTAAGGTACCTATGCGGAACTCCATAAATTACACTAGCAAATTGTTAATGCAAATATTAACAGTAAATATTTCAAGTAAAAGCAAAAAAGAAGCTTGAAATTGACTGAAATTATGACAAATTAGTGCTGATAGGACCTGTACTTATCTAAACTGCTGAACACAGAGCAGGGTTGTAAGGAGAATTCCAGTAAAGATTGGGATATTTGAGGAACCAGATCTTCACAGAAAGATTCTAGATACAAGCTGATATCTTGCTTCGTTGGTACTTCAGAATAACTCCTTTTCAAGTCATTCACCACAAAAACAAGTGTGTAGAGTTTCCTAAATGCTATTGGGAATTTAATTTGAACTCTGTGTATTGCTCATATGATGAGCCACTATAATGTAAATGAATCCATCTCCAGAGAAAGTGTGGGATCTATGATGCTGTGGGCCAGCTCTCATCTAAAGATCATGTTAAAGAGGGTATTGATTATTGTTTGACATTTAAAAAAAAACAAAACATTGAGGTTTTGCTGAGTGTTTCAAGTTTTAGAAATTTTATATAAAATATTAGGCTCTGAGTTGTTGGAAAAAGGTAATTGCACAAAATATTGGTGTTGGGGTGCCATTTATCCAGTATGAGAAGAAAAAAAACCTTACATACCTATTTAACCTTGGATTGTTATCCTTCATTAAATATTTCATTGTATTTTTTGTTAAAAAAGATACAAAAAAGTACTTTTTTAGGCTTTGAATGTGTCTTTACCTTGGTTTCTAGTCAGGCTGGAGGGTCCTGTGTGCATGCAAATAAAAACAGAAACATAAAACCTCTGGTATGACTTACTGTGTGGCAGAAGTAAAGGAGATACTCTCACGTCCCCTGTGCTTACTGTAATGTTTTTCTTTGGACAGCTGGGACCTCCACCTGAGCTTCACTTTCTCCTTCGCTAAAAAACATGAAAGGAACATGAAAAGCAAATGCTTAACAGGCTGCAGCAGTTACAACAAAGCAAGTACATTAATGTCCAACAGGTGAGTCACAAAATAACAACTCCCAACTGGAGTACAAAGTTAGACAGATACCATAAAGCAGGCGGAGGACATTTAGAGTTTGAGATGTTTGGGAAATATGAGAAACTTTAACTGGAAAAAAAAAAAAAAAAAAAAAAAACTTTTCTCCCCTCTGTTCTTTTAAATGAAATGAGCATCAGACTAACAGGAAAAAAATCCTTTTTTATCTAAATCCAAATTATGAGTATCAGGTAACACGTCCTTTCTAAGGTGCGGAATCTGTAAACATTTAACATATCTATTTGTCTTCACAGTAATCTTTTTTTCATATGGTATTTTCGTTAAAAACTAGTGTAGCTATGTATTAAAAATAAGCAACAAGCTCAAAAGACTCATTTGGCACCAGTATGAGGAAATTCTTCCCCAACATTTCACGGAATTGTTATCCATTATCTATTATTCTGTCATCAGTGAAGCTGTATCCATCTGGTTACCAGGAAGTGACTGAATAATATATAGAAAAATGAATTATTACTTTTGACAGGAGTTGAAAGATTCAGGCAATAAAACAGAGTCGAGTTTCCCGCTCTCCTCAATAAATGACATCCATTTTAATTGATGATATCCTACATTTTTGACATCAAAGGGCATAAAGCAGACTGAGAGAAAACACCTATTTCAATGTTGGGTTTAGGCTCACTAAGAATAACTTGAACCAGCTAGAGAATAATGACACATTCTGTCCAATTTTGGTTTATGGCAAATTGGGCTACTGGGGAAATGGGTCTAGAAGAAAAACCAAGATAGTCGTCTTTTTCAAAGGCCAGATGTCATCTTATTTGAGGTCTGCTTTGGGGTCTCATTCCACTGAGATGTGTCTAACAGGCTTCTGCATCCAGGATTTTATTCTTCACATCTTTACCAATAGCCCATTTTACACTACCTTTTTGAATCTGTGCCGAGAACGGTCCGAGCACAGTAACAGAGATAACTGCAGAGTGTAAATGGCATGCAAACTGAACTGGACCATGCCAGACATAACCGAACCACACTAAATCGAGTACCAGTTCTACAGTAGGGCTCGGCACAGTTCAGTAGTGGCTCAGTTCTCTGATAACAAAGAGCACATGAGCAGACCGTGTCATCTCCTACTGTATTTACAGTAAGCTGACTCATTTTGCAAGGTTTTCAGTGTGTCCATCTTTGTAATTCACAGATCTCTTCATCTGTTCACAACATGAACTCCTTCTCAGCCTATTAAAAATAAATTGCATCAAAAGAGCGTGGTGCGACCTGGGACGATGCTAAGAGCAAGGCTCTCATTTAAATTTGGGTGGAGGATGCTATCCAGGCACAGAAGTTCCTGAATGTTATGGGCGCCGCCAGTTTTGTTTGTGTAATTCCCGCCTTGAGAGTTGTAGTATCATGGACCACCGACAGGAGGCGAGGAACCGTGCTAGTGTGATGTGTAAATGATCGTAAGAACCAAGCGCTCCATGGATCACTTTCAGAGGGGTAAGACCCATTCACACTACCCTCTGAAAACCGATTGGTGCTGAGCTTGGATCAGTTAAGCGTCCTGAGCTCAGTTCCTTACGACCATTTACACATCACGCCAACATGGTTCCTCGCTTCCTAGTGACAATCTACGGTACCACTAAGAAGTGAATACCAATAGTCTAATCAGGGCCTACAGAGGCAGAAAACAACGTCAGATGTTGAGATTCTTCACACTGCTATGCAGAATAATCAGGGGAAATCGTGTGGCAAAGTAGTGAAACTTGTATTTTTATGAATGTCTGAACTTTCATGATAATGGAGCCTGACTGAAAGGAAATGACGTGGTCTGCTCTTGTTATCTGAGAACCAAGTCACAACTGAATCGCGCCGAGCCCTACTGATGAACTAATACCATGTTAGTGCGGTTTGATCTGGCGTGGACCGGTTCAATTTTGCGTGCCATTTACACTTAACCGTTATCTGGGTTACTGTGCTGGAACTGATCCCGACATGGTTTCAAAAGGGTTATGTAAATGGGGAAATAGTTCATGGCTCCTGACTTGCCTTTGTGTCATTAGGTTTCTGGAAAAAAAAAAAAAAAAAAGAATCTTCTGTATACTCACCTTCCCCAATAGCCTCCACAAGTCTGACCTACCAGGATTTGTACTAGTTTTATTAATCCTCTCTAATGGAAAACCTTTTCAAGAATCAGCATGTCAAGTACAAGAGAGCCAAAGGTCGGTATCGGATTACAATTTATGCGGAAGTAAGTACCTTTCTGCAAACTCTTGCCTCTGTTATCTGTAAAGGAAAACAGTAAAACTAAATATAATACTCTTTCTGGGTCTGTTCCATCCAAACACATTAAACATCAAAGGGTTATATGTTTTCCTTTCAGTGTTGGCAATATGCAACAGTTGATGAACAAGACTTGAATTGCTTAAGACTTTCCACAAACATCACAGATTTACTGATATGAGAGTTACCTCTTCCCACCTCAAAGCTGTCTCTCAAACTTTTACCAACTGCAATTAGTGACAAAGAATATGACTTTTGATTAGTATAGATTTTTAATGCATGTCCTCACCAATTGATTAAGTTTTAGGTGGTTGCTCATATTTTATGCTTTCACAGAGAGGAAGACTTAAGAAAGTAATAATACGGCTAAATAACCAAGAAAATATTGAAACCATGCAGTAAAAACCTTAAAAACTTTTTTTGTATTTTAGAAGAAACACAGTAAAGCAAAATCTTGATATGTAGTGTATCAAAATGGCTGCTGTTTGCTGTTGGTTTTTCTCTTTATTAGATTAAAATAATGCTAGAGAAACGACATGTGGTAGCCATTAGGATGACAGATCAAAACTGATAAATTGGGCCGGATATTGCATCTTGTTTTACATAAACTAAAGTGTAATCAAAGGGATTTTCTTGTTAGGGGTTAGACAACAAAAGTGAACCAACAACCAGGAGCTATTTAGGCAAGTTGAAAAAAGCTGTACTCCAACTCTAATCTCCACCATCACTATTTCATATCTGAAAATGTAAAGAGTTGGATGCTGGGGAGCTGTCAGCCCTAAGGGTAGAAGCTTTCTGAATGAAAGGCATACAAAAAGTTAAACATATTTTTTTCAGCTTCTTTAGTTTCTATTGAGCAGAAGAAAGAGTTAAGCATGAAAGAAAGAACATTTGAGAGGAGTCTTGAATCTAATTCAAAGTGGTTAAACCTCACTGTGGTTTAGGGTGGATGCATATGTTCCTCTCGAGCCCAAAGTCGAACCTTTAAAATTACCCAGAAGAACTGAAGAGGAGTCAAATGATGCAGAAACAAAAGAAAACCTCAACAATGACTAGGTGGTCTCAAACTAGCTCATGGTTGATCCTGTTTTTTTCAAACATAACCAACCAAATTGTCTCAGTTTTTTTCCCTCCCAGGAAACATCTAGGAATCCATCTTGGCTACTTCTGTGGAAAAGTAAACCGGGTTTGTTTCACTTGTGCACAAACGCAGACTGTGCAGACAAGAAACAGGTTCCTCATGAAGACAAATGCGCTCTTTGATAAACTAAAGGTAGTCCCACTAAAAGATCGCTTTCACAGAACAGGAAGGGAGAACGGAGAAAGTATATCTTCTTCATCTCGAACAGCAAGGAATGAAAGGCATGAGCAAGAGGGTGAAAAGGAAGAGAAGTGCACTTTTTGGACAGAATGCTTTGATCCTGATTTACAAAGCCCTTAAATAATACAATTTCTATTTAGTGGAAAGCCAGTTTTATATAAATAAATCTGCTGGTGTAATTAGAGAATGTATAATGCTTATGAGTGTAATTACCATCACAATAAACTGTTCATATTTCCTCCACAAGCCGTTTACTTGTGGGACTGCAGGCTAGATGTGCTGGGACGTGAGCCCGCAGAGTTGGGATAACAATCAAAAACACAACTGACCTCTGAATGTAAACCAACAGGTTCATCTTGTTGCCAGACGCAAGAGACAGAGCTGCTGGCAGGAAATCCTCCGTGGGCTGTTGACATCACAGTTCATCCATGACAGACAAGGAAAAACACTTTTGGAGAGGAAGAGTTTGAGGGGAAAAAAGGGTTAGGGAATCTGAACAGACAGGGTGTTGTCACCAGGAAATATGACTAAGCATGGTGATGATCTTTTAGCATTACAGTCACTCAAAGAAATCAATGCAACATGCAAAATAAAACAAAACTACAGATACTATTCTGTCATAACCAAGATATTGAGTTTGTATTTTCTTTAAATATGTATGCAAGTGAAATGATCATTACTGCTTTACAGCAATTTTGTCAAGAGTAATTTACAATTCAAAGCCTTTAGAAATTAATTTGTTCACATTTTGTGAGTTAGTTGGATTTTGGGTGAAAGCCCAATTTAGAACCAAAAGGAAAAAATACATCATCTGCTCATCTGCTATTGAGCCCTCTTCACTTTGACATTTTTAGATGAAATCATCCCATGATTACTGGCCTGTTGGATAGTTTTAGCTAGGTTTTTAGATCTCAGTGTTTTGATAGTTCAATCTGTTCCTGTATCCTGTGTTTTTTCCCCAATTGTTAGCATAGTATTTGTTTATCTCCAGTCAGCCTTCCCCTCAGGTGGCTCAGTTTAGTTTCAGTCTCAGCTGCAACACATTCAGTTAACCAGACTCGTATGTTCACCGTTCTTCTATTCCTTCTCTTAGTTCATCTATCCAGTCTCCTTTTGAATGCCTAAAATTGGGTCCATTTCCAAAGGAAAATGTAACAAATACAATGCAACCAGTTGCTTTCAGAAGTCACCTGAAAATTATATGAAATCCACATGCGTGATATAATCCAAATATAAATACAGCTATTCCTAAAAACTGCAAGAGGAAAAACTATTGAAACAATTGTGAAGACCAAGGGTGATATAAAAAAAATGAGACTTAAAGTTATAAGTGGTTTAAAGTTGGATAAATTAGTAGAATGATACTCCTTGCGTTTGTTATCTCTGGTACTACTATTAAAGAAAAGAACCCAAGATAACTTGCCAAAAAAAAAAAAATCAGTCCGAACAGGAATATTTCTCAGATAAGCAGTAAAGAGGCCCACAGCGCTTGGAAAGTGATCAGTTTATGCTGTGCTTTCATTGCTATGCAGATGAGACCCAGATTTATTTACCTCTAATATTTGGTGAAATTCAGTTTATTGAAACTGCAGGATGTTAAAATGTGGATGGATCTGAGCTGTCTTAAGTCAAATAAAGACAAAAATGAAGTCATTGTATTATGGAAAACTGACTACCTTTATCATCAATCTTGCAGTTATTCTTCATAATAACTGTAAATTTGACTGTGAGATCAATGCAGTAGCTCATTTTTTATTACCTGCAGCCAATTAGCAGAGTCCAGTATTTTTTTCCCCCTAATGATGCCCATGATAGGGTCATTTATGCTTTTATCTTTTCTAGACTAGTCTACTGTAACTCTTAACACTGGGATTGACCAATCACCTCTCCCTTCTCCAGCTGGTTCAAAATTCAGCTTAAAGACTGTTGAATAAAGCTCTCTGTACACTGGGAAGCTTTTTCTCTCCGGTTCGTTTTCCTGAAAAGAGATCACTGGGGACAAACTCTTTAAATAACACTTCATAACTTATATGTATTAAATAACCATGAGACATGACAACAGATTTTGATAGAAATTGTAGCCTTATCTAAATATTACACTTTGTTCTTAGCTGAAAGACACCACTCTCATTCCATTCCCAAACATTTGCCACGTACAGAATGAAGATTAACTGTATATCTGAACAGAGAAACCTTCTTAATTAGATAAGCTACTTGAGAAAACATCAGGTCTGACCCGCATCAGGCCGCTAATATTAAGGTGTAATAAACTCACACATCATCGATGATAATTATCCTAACAAGCCTAATAACAGAAACAAGAAGATTTGAGCACATAACTCCAATTTTGCATTCTTTATTTTTTTTTTGGGTAAGTTTTTTTTTCTGTTTAGGAATTGTCACAAAATATTACTATTTGTTTTTAGCTGTAAAATGATTTGGTTCCACTTTATTTTTCTGAGAATATATATATTTAATCTTGTAGGGCTCTGAGATTTGAAATACTTGAACTTTACTCACAACTAGAGGAGAGAGCGCCTTTTCAGCTGCAGCTGCTAAACTTTAGGATGGTGTCCTTTTTCCATGATGTCTTCAACAGCTCTTAATGAATATGAATCTATCAAAAAAATATATATCTTTAGTTACCTAATCCATGTACCATTTAGGTTCTACTTCATATTATCTATTATTGAATCCATCTAAAATGAACCCTGTTAAAACACATTGTATAAAGTCTGTACTTAGAAAGTGAAAAAATGTGAAAACATTTCAAGGGGTATGACATTTTTTACAAGGTACTGTAATTTTAAATCATTGGTCCCAGAGCAGTCATTCAGCTCCGGGCTACTGGAAAGAAAGAACCTTTTCATTAAAATAAAAGCTAATGACATCAAAACTGGTCTCATTCAAAATGTCCCAAAGCAACTTCATTTCTGGTTATCCTTGTGAGCTGGTGTACATTTTATGTTTGTAGGAAAGAGCAAAACTAGTGAATGGTTTTTCAATTGGGGGAAGTGAAAAGCTGAAGCCTTGCAAACTTTAGCACAGCTGGTTTCAGATACATGTGTGAACTGTGTTAACAGTCACTATTTGATAGACAAACAGCTGGAAAACACGAATTACTGTAAATTTACAGGTCGTTGCTAACGGACTTGAGCTAAATTCCTTGTTGTAAAATTCAGTGTGCCTTCTTCTTAAGAAACTGCTGGCTGCTGAATTGTTAGCTTTAAATTAAACATTAAAGGAGCCAACGACTGAAAATTGTGCAGGCTTACAAACATACATAAAAACATCTGCTGTGGACACAAGCATGCACATGGGTAGGTACAAACAAAAGTATAAACATAACAGAGTAATGGCAACATTTTTATTATGAATATACCTTATTTGACATTAGCAAACACCTTTGTTAAATCTCTTCCTTTTTGTTTATTTGATTTACAGCTTAGAACTTTATTTTCTAAACAAGCTCCACAACTGAAAAAAACTATTGAGGGAGACTCAGCCCACCAAGACTACAGCTTTTTATCAGTTTGGTGTGACATTACGTTTCCATCCACAGACAATCTGCCCTAAGAGAGCAGTGAAATATATATATATATAAAAAAAGAAAAAAAATCACAAAGCAATCATCAAAATTCCAGAGGGACAACCGACACGATCTGTATCGAGAGCACCAACAGAATCAGACATACTTTATACCACACAGTCTATATTATTCCTGAGGTGACAGCATCTGATTTTAACACTTGGAGCAGAATGGAACATCTGGACAAATAGGGCGGTTGTCTCTGCTCTGGTTCATATTGATCAGCTTTAATATGCACAGTGTTTCTTTGATGAAAATAACTTTCCTGACCATACCAGCATTCTTAGCCCAAAATCTACAGCTCACAAAACTTGGCTTAAATTAGATGTACTGAATTTTCATTGCAACAGTATAAACTGACTTTTTTTGTGGAGGACTTGTTTTGATTTTTATGCACGTACTTAATTAAAAGTAATAATGGTCAACAACATGGTGTTTTTTTAGGAAAGTTTATCAGATCTTGTGGCTTAATGGTAGATTAGGATAACATTTCCAAAAGGCATCTGAAGCTAAATGTAAATCCTAATCTGATTAGGAGTTGAGGTGTTAAACAGTAATAAACTGTACTTGCAGTTTTGAGCGCTCAATCCCTCCAAGTAGTTTTTGTGCATGGCCTGACCACTATTTAAGTTTTCAGGCCATTTGTTTGGATTTTTTAAATCTAAATTCCTAGCAGTAATTGTTTGCATGAAAATGTTCTCCAGAGAGAACATAGAATGCAGGAAAAAGCATACACATTTTATGTGGTTCAGAGAAAAGGTCAAAGTTTACAAAGCAGAATAAAAAATCCTTCATAATTGTCAGGACATGGTTAACTGCATCAGCACTAACATGTTAAAGGCTGCATTATCAAAAAGTCATCAAGAGAGAAAACATGCTACCTTTAACCTGGTGTTTCAACAGATTACCCAGCATGCAGGAACAGTTAATTGAAGTCTGTAGAGTTAGATGTTACGAAGCATACCCATGTCAATATAATTTGGAAACGATCACAAAACTAATCTAGTTTATGTAGGCTAATGTGTGGTGCTTCCCTTTACTTAAAGGTGTAGTGGAGGATGTTCTTTTCCCTGGTGGATCATCTAAATAAAAGGTCCACCTAACTGCCAATTATTCTGGTGATATGTTTATGTAAGGCCGTCCTACGTGCTCGTCCCCATTTTCACTTACCGGTGGTGAGTCTGATATAGTGGAAAATTTGCAAATCACCTTTTGGAAAGTAAGCTTGTATGAGTGATGCAAACAGAAACTTAAACACAGCGTGCACAAGGAGAAATGGGCTTGTGCAAGCTCTCGCACGAGTCTAATAGGCGTTCCCTCGGAAGCGGTCACAGAGTTGTGCATGTGCATTTCTTTTTGAAAGCGGAGAGGGCGGGCCTTTTCAAAAATTCTTCAAAATCCTCCACTATACCTTTAAGTGTTGGGTATATTTATTGCCATGTCATCAAGTTTAAGCCTCACTATCTACAAATACCCCGACAGAGATTTGGGACCCTAACAGGAATCCTGTTCAAGACATCTGTAGTTTGTTGTGTTTCACTGATTAATCTATGCTGCAGTCTCCAGAAAGCTTCCTTCATTGTGAAGTGCTGTAATTAATGTAATGGTCAACAGGATAAGTAAAGTTCACCGATGATCAGCACACTTTTTCATTATCTGTATTACTCAAGCAGGCTATTTTCCAATAGCATTAAGGCAGGACTGAGCACACACTCCTACTGGAACTAGAACATCTTTGGTAGAAAGGAAACAGTCTATATAAGACAGCTGCATACATTGATTTTAAAATGATAACTAAAACAGAGTTATTTAGGAAAAGTGAAAATTGTGTTTTTATGAGTCAATGTTACTTTATTACAACTATATTTGTTTTCAAAAGAAGGAATTTCAACATCGGTAACCAGATCTGTCACTGTCACTGATATTGCTGTAAGCAAAATAATTTACCATTAAATTTGGTAGATTGATGCAGATCTAAAAAATTAACACAGGACTATTTTTGTTTAGGTTGGATCAGGCTCTTACAGCAGATGCAAGATATTCAACTCTGTGCAACAGAGTGTTAAGATGCAATAATACAGTCTAATATTAGAATAAATGCTTAAGCTTTAAGCATTGTGTAACATAAAACAAAATATAAAACAATATATTTTTCTTCATGTTTAAACTTTGCAGTCAAATGTGCAGTATCTCACAACGAGTTTAGTTTGTTTTTATGTGATGCCTCTATTTGGAACAATGAAAATAGCTCACAGACAGATTTTAAACTCAAAGCAAAACTGTTATTCCCTGAAGGCTAAAAACTGCTTGTGCATGATGTTCAAGTGGATTAACAGAAAGCTTAAAAGGAATTTTTCTTATCAATTTTTTGATGTTGGCATTGTTGAACATGATAGCTAATGTGGAGTGTTAGAAAGTGTATGCTAATATGTTACCATAAAAAAAGAAAAGCCTTTATCTGGCCATATTAGTCAAAGTCTCAACAGACAAAAAACAATTTGGGGCCCATCAGATAAAACTATCAACTTTAAGAAATTAAAATAGGATCCTTATGATGCCTGCATCTTAATTCCATCTGCAAACACAGCTGAAAAGTAATTGAACAATACTGCAGAAAATGATCAATTTGTAGAATATGGGCTAAATCACTGGTATGATCTAAAAAACATGGAAGATGTGAGCCAGGTAAATTTAACAATGCATGTCAACTTCTTGCTCATCAAGTTTTCTGTCTGCAGTAAAGCCAAATGCTGTCTCCCAAGACGACGGCAGTATTCGCTGATTATATGTTGTTACACAGTGGACAAATGCTCAACAACAATGATATGCGTTCCAAGGTTACACATATGAAAAAGCAGAAGCACAATGAATATCTTATCAGCCATCTCCATGCAGCACAGGAGTATAATTGCAGAAACTTGAGTCGTGCTTGGTAACATTTCATACATTATATAATGGGATTCTCCATACAAGTTTAACAGTTTGGCACTTCTTGATAGTCACTAAAGAGGAGTGTAGAGACTCGCTGTTCTTGTTAGTCTAAAGATACAGAGAATACCATAAGCATAAACAGTGCACCTCAAACAGCTTGGAAATTGGTGATTATGTTAGTTTTCGTCATTATACCAAAAAACCCACTAATCTTCTGTTGACATTAAATGCAGCTGAAAAATGTTTTCAGCCACAGAAATGAAACCAGGAGGTGGTTGGAGTTAATTATGAAGCAATGAAAATCATCTAAACATTTTTTTAAGATATCCCTAAAATGGTTACAGTGTCAGGATCAGATCCCACAAA
Source organism: Cyprinodon variegatus (assembly GCF_000732505.1). NCBI lineage: Eukaryota > Metazoa > Chordata > Actinopteri > Cyprinodontiformes > Cyprinodontidae > Cyprinodon > Cyprinodon variegatus. The sequence continues at coordinate 338,594 of NW_015150592.1, forward strand.
CACCCAGGATTGGTTTCAAGTGGCATCCTTTTTTTTTTTTCATTGTGGATTTCCTGATTTGTAAGCAAACGTTTCCCAATGAAATATCTGATGTGAGTAATCACAGAAGGCAGCATTTCCAAACAAACACACTGGCTTGGTTAATTTATAGGCATCAGGCACTAAAGAGAATTACACAAAGGTGGATAATCATCTTATATTTAACTGCCATTTAATTGAACTGATGACATACTCACAAAGAACATGAAAAATAACTTTCTTGCATTTGTAACCAATCGTAATAAGATGGGCTTGGCTATAAAATGTGACCCAAGTTCTCAACAAAGACATAAATTAAAGTAATTTCCAACATGTTCAGACTTTCGGGGAGCTTGATTCACTGTGTGGCTTGCAAACATTGATGTTTATTTTGTTCTTGTCCAAGAAACTGATAGATTTACTTTGTTTTTGAAACAGTGCTTTGACGAGTAAGTGGATTCATGAGATAACAAAAGCTTAAATAAATAAAACAAATCCCACTTTTGTTTACAGTGAAACCTAAATCCATATACATGTTTTCTTTAAATATATATTGCATATAGCAACTTGAAAAAGTATTCATAGTCCTTGATTTTTTATTTTTTTTACAATTTCTAATAAAATCACATACATCTATGCATTACATTAGGGAGGTATGCGATATACTAATATAATGTAGCGTGTAACTGAAGAGGGAGGAAAAAGATTCCAAAAAATGGAGTAGTGTTCTTTGTTTAGAACACTACTCCGATACCCGTAAATTAAATCCAGTGCAACACTATTAGTACATATAGTCTATCTTTGTACAGAAAGCACTTTAAATCTCAATACGACATCAACCTTTCTATGAAACATGGTGGTGGTGGCATAACGATGTGAAAAAGCTTCTTTTCCAGTAAATATAAGAAAAACGGATTAGAATTAATGCGAAGAATGATGGAGGCAAAAGGAAAAAGTAAAGGACGAGCAGTGTAAGCGTGAAATAATTTCTCACAACATGGCTGCAGCAAAACACGGTTCTATAAAGTATAGACTTTAAGGTGCTAAATAAACATGCATGCCACATTTTTTCATCATGTGTTACTTTGTGCTGGGAAATCACATGAGATCTTCCCAAAACGTGGAAGCATGTATCTGTAATGTGACAAAAAAAAAAAAAGTTCAAAGCTTATGAATACCTTTGCAGGGTGCGTAAATAATGCAAATACAAGGCAAAAAAACAACAATGATTTACCAAATAACATCAGCTCCCTCTTAAAGAATTAAGAGTCAATAGAATAGTTAAGAATGTGGAATATATGTACCTTGACTATAAAAAAAGTGAAAAAGAAAAGTGTACAACACAAATCTTATTTATTAAATTGACCAATTGCTATAACTGGTAGTTATAGTGAAAGTAAATACCTTGTTCTGTCTTGTCATTCATGCGCATGTAAATATTAAAAACAATCAACATTTTATGTCTTCAATTAAGGAAGACAAAAGGGCCTAGGGTTTGTAAAACTGGGCTGTATTTTAAATTTCAGTGCAGATATTAATTTCATTTAAGAAGTGACGGTGAAAAATATAAATGCTATTGTTAAACAAACCCTGAACAGACACTTCACTCAACCAATAAACAAGTTATTATATTCAACAGTACACTCCATTTAGCAGCTACAGTCTACAGAGGATTAGAGTCACACAGTCTAGATGGCACTAGAAATTTTGCCAACTGAGCCGCAGAGGACCCAATACTAATTGTCCAGATTGGTGAATGTGCATTATGGCAACACGTTTACCCTGGAGCAATTCTTAAGTCAAAAGAAAAAAAAAATCAAGGTGGAAAATTCAAGCAACTCCTGAGCAAAGACCAAAAAACAGCTTTAAATCGAAAAACTCACACCCATAACGAAGTGCTGTGTGGCAGTAGAAGAGTTGGGTTTTGTAAACAAATATTGCAAAGGACATGGTTTCCAATCTGCGAGCAGAATATGTCAGTAAAAACTAAAGACTTTTGTGATGGATGCTATAAGAATGTAGTGTTCTCTTAAAACTTTGCTTTTATTGCAAAAAATCCAACTGAAACTGAAGAAAGAATAACTAAACAAGCACTTTAAAATAATTTCTAAAGAAATTTTACTATTGCAAAGGGTAGGTAGCTTTTTTTTTTCTTAGCAGTGGTGAAAAAACTGCTCAGTATACGCAATAAACAAGCTGTCCACTCGCAATGTAGGCCATGTTTGACACTTTAAAGCAGTCCGACATCTTTCAGGGGGACAACGAAAAAAGATGGAGTTAAAAAGTTGGTTATCAAAATCAATTTGTGTTTTTTTTTTTCAGCTTAAGAAAAAAAGACAGTCAGGTGTGAAATTATTTTAACCTTTATCAACAAACAATGCTTTATTTCAACCCCCCAAAATGATGACGCTTTGAGAAAACCATGAATAATAAATAAATTCAGACTGTCTTTTGTTTGGAGCGCCTTTCGTCGTGTCCTTTGGGTGGCAGCTCTGGATGCTGGTAGCCGTGTCCATCTGGAGAGAGCAAACATATTGGGCTGGATCTTTTCTTTGAGGTCATGATGGAATGGCATGGTGCCTGGAGTCGGTCGCGACCCAGAGCAAAACCACCTGAATGATCGCCATCAGCCAAATCGATGGATTCAGGCTGGATGCCCCACCACAGTCAAGGCCCTCCTCCTGGGAAAAAAAAAAAAGTAATTAAAGACCAATTTTTAGAACTTGAAGTGGGTGAACTTAAGCTCAATTTTTTCTATCAGGTAACAAACTTTGCACTTTTAGTAATACTAAACTAAATATTCAATTGACCTTTAAAATGGATAGACAACTCATCAAGCCATTGGAAGCAAATACATACATTTCAATGGTATTCAGGTTATCATTGTTAACCAGGCTTAAGTTTTACAGCTGTTAAAAAAAAGTTTAAGATGCGATTGCAGCCTAAAGACAATTTAACTGCAGGTCAGTTCAATAGCAAGCCATGCTTATGCATTTTCTTTTTTTAGTCAATTTACAAGACTATAAATATGTAATTTAATTCTCCTCTTTACCAAAAACAAATTATTGACAAAAAAATTCAAAAATGACCTCTAAAACAGATATAAGTTAGTTATACAAAAAATATAATGGTGTCTTGTAACAAAATGTTTTTTATTGTATATATAAAAGTTGCCACTGTCAGCTTTATTGGATTTTTTTGTGGCTAATCATTCATAAAGTTTTCTACGTAGATGCATTAGCTACGATACCCTTAAAATTGGATTTGCTCACTCTTCCTACATTGCTCCGACTTAAATAATTTGCTTTAATGAATTTGCAGATTAATCTTATACATTATTTACACATAAATTTGTCTAATCTTAAAAATTATTTTCAAAACCCTTAACTTTATTGATTTTTTTGAGCAGTCATGAGTTCACCAATTTCCAGTTTTTTTCAAACAAATGAAGAGGTTTTAGTAACAACAGCGCACCCTGTAGCAGCTAATTGATACTGCAATCTTGTGTAACTAACTTCAGGAAGCAGCAATGATAATCTAACATACTTTCTCTGACATCATATGCAAGCCTGTGATTTACAAAAAGGTTTTCAGGCAATTTTAGAGATGATTAGACATATTTGTTAAGACTTTTCTAAAGACGTTTAACTATGTGGTCCTCATATGTTACACCTACAACGGTTTAAAAGAAATTGGAGGCAAAAAGTAAAGACATGCCTCATTTATTTAAGATACGTAATAAAATGAATATGGATAAACATTTCTTGTTTTTCATTAATACATTTTTTCAATTCAAGACACTGGATTTAACACAGCATATTTTAAATTGATGGCAAGTGGGAAATTTCTTCAAGAAATCAGTCCACAAGTCGCAACAGAAAAAAGCTGCAGAGCATTCAGATTTAGTAGATTTGTTATTGATAGAGAAAAAGAGGGCCATTGGAGCAGTGACTAAGGTAACAATTCACAACTGAGAGCAATGACAAACAGTTTAAATTAACTTAAATAAAAACATATAAAATAAATACTGTCATTTAGTTGCACCTACCTGAGACAAAATGTACTGAGCATTAAAAAACCTGTTCAAATTCCTCCTTCTGAAGTCTAGATGCATGCAGACATGTCCTCTCCTCCAGTGGGTTCTGACATTTTTATCATTGGTTTTTAAAAAACATTTGGTAGCTTTTTAGAATAAAGATATAAACCATGCAGCCCGATCAAATACTTTTGTAAATACTATATTTAAATACTTTTGCAAGACAATGAAAAAAGCTTGATGTGTACATTTGGGAAGCAAATTAAGGAAAGTTCTGATTTTTTTTTTGGCAAATGTATCGACAGTTGAGAAACCTTAAAAGAGACACATGAAAATCTGCAAATGAGAAGAGAGTGATCTGTTTTTTTTAAGTGCCTGGATACATTAGGAGCCACAAGAGCCATAGGAGACTCTGTACCGAGAGACGGAAAATGATAGATGAGGAAAGCTACAAAGAGCATGGCTCACAGTTCAAAGTCAGGTGAGATGGAGAATACGTTGAGGAGAGACAGACAGAGACAGGGAGGTGAAGTGAGGCAGTAGTAAAATTTAAGCGAGTGACAGGCGATGAGGAAAACTGTGGGAAAACAATGGAAAAAGCGAGCAAAACAGATATTTCAAAAAAAATCTACAAGATATAAAGTGAGGAAAAACAAACAAGGACAAAAACAAGACTACAAGAGATAGAATAAAAAGACTATTAGGTTCAGTTAAGGAACATAAGGAGACAGAGAACTTGCTTTATGCGACTGACCCGAGACAGCACATGAACAGTGGCAGCAGTAACATGAGCAGAGAGGAAGCCAATGGGGAGCCAGCGCTCCTTCGGCACATGGCCTCATCCTAACCATCAACAGACAATCACAAGGCAAGACAGAGAGAAAACAGAGAAAGAGAGTCATGCAGCAAAAGGTCAACACAGTTAGAAATCAAACGTAAGCAGAACACTTTGCTTTAGTGAAAGTATACAAAAAAAGTCAGATGCATTCAATTAAGAGGCAATAAGAGTTAGTGAGTGGGTAAGTGTTTTCACTTGTGTGACTGAAAGAGACGGAGCAGGCTTAAGAGGTCATTAGTGAGACAAAAAATTGACAGACTAAAAAAAAAAAGAAAAAAAGAGAGACTTAAATCCAAATAAATACCACTTGAGCTTTGAGGTTTCACAAACAGATTATGGTCAGCTCACAAAAATGCTTGTATTGCTTCATTATTCATTTGTTTTTAGAACATCCGACTATTTATCTCTGCATGGGAAACCTTCACCCACTTCGCTTCAGGTAAACAAAAATAAAAAAGTGTGACATGCAACAGGTGAGGATTTTAGCAACAGAAAAGTGCCAGGGTTATTATCCTTCAATGATCTGCTGTTATTTCCATAATAAAAACAAATAAGTGAATTTCCCTTTTTTCCAAGAGACTTAAATGTTTACATGTTCCCTTTATTTTAAGCAGTGCATATATCAGCATATATCAGCCATTCTAAAGAATTCTTAGGAAAGAATTACATACTCATATACAGTACCCTGATGAGGCCTGTTAATCAGAATAAAAGTACTTTTTCATAATTAACAACCCTTAAGCAGGTAAACATGCCTATTATTAAGGCCACAACTCTGTTTCAAAATGTTTTTGATTTGTTTGATGTAATATTTTAATATCTATTGTTTTCATTAGTTGGGAGCAGGAAATCAACAAATTCTTACAGAAAAGCATGGCTTGAAAATACTATATGAGTGATAAATATATGCAGTGTTTTGAGTCAATTAAACTTCAACAATGTTTTAATTTGAGTTACATTAACATTTATATATTCCAGAATGGCTGCTCAAACATACATGATGGATGTTTGGATGGATTCACACGCTATGCATCTAACTATGGCTGAAATAAGTGCTCAATGGATAAGATGTTCAGTTTGTATCTATCTAGCTATGGGATCGATGGATAAGTGCATTTACTGTAGATGATGATGATAAAGTCAGAAAATCCAAAAATATTTTGTGACCATTTTCTCATCAGGGGATTCAAAATTCTGGAATTTTTTTGGAAATATGGATAATAATACATAATGCAATTTGAAACTGGGGAAATGCATAAATACCCAATGGGAGTCATCACCAGAATCTGCTCAGTCACTTAACTATGTGGCAAGTTCTAGCATCTTTCAACAGCTTACAACTTACTATGGACCTTGATTCACCTTAACTGCTCTCATCTGTCCCATTTCCTGCAGCATCAGACAGCTATAAACCCACCATTTACAGACTACCGCTGTTTAAACTGTTCTAAAATGTGTGCCATTAAAGTAAGGACGCACACCTATAAAAATATGAAAAACAAAAAACAAATCACCTTATGCCATTTTTTAAAATCATTTTTTAAGAGTTTTTTTTTTTTTCTTGGCAATTATTTGTGGGGGAAATGTAGACAAAGCAATACCATAGAAGTAAAAAAAAAAACCTAAATTACCCAAATAAAAAGATAATTAATGTATAATAAAAGCAACTTACGTGCTCGGTTTGATCAAAACAATTCATAGGGCCTTTCCTGTGGCGAGGTCTGAGAGCCATTTCGCAGGCATCCGGCCCATCAGCTAGGACAGTCAAATAGGAAACCATAACCAAATATCTTCGTATGGAAAGCTCTGATTACAGAAGATCACTAAAGCTCAATAACGTAAAAGACAACATTAAATATTTAAAATATGGATCTCAAGCAGATTGCTCAATACCTCCATGACGTGGCAGTCTTTTTCAACTCTATTGGTTTTCCAAGAAACTCCTCCTATAATTGACTGCAGGCTTGTGTGTTTGAAAGAACATCTTAGATTTGTTTGTCAGCTACTCTGCAGACTGATCTCACACAGCCATGTGTGATACAGACACAGAGACACAAAGCAGAAAAACAGGAAGTCTGTACCAATTTGTTATAGTCACTTATGGTGGATATTATTGTTCTTTATTATGGTTACTGAATCTGTATATCTATAACAGCGACTCAACATGATGTCTTTACAAAATCTGACTTTAATTCATCTATCAAAGATCTCAAACACACACAGTCTTATGGAAATAAAGTTTTTGTAAAAGGATACATGCCTGTTCTTCCTGTACTAACTTGGGCGTGCAAAATGACTGGCTGTCACCTTGTTGTCTGTCACTTATGATAAAGACCAGGTTTGTGTTGGGCACCTTTTCAGCAAGGTATTGCCTAGAAAAAAAGAGGACAGGAAAAACACAAGAAAGGTTTGTTGACTTCAGATCACACAAGAAAATGAGGAAGTTGAAATATAGACCTAAATGGGATGACGTTTTACCCTAAGTTTTGTTTCTTTAAAGCTTACCTTTGGCTCAATGTTTGAGGTCATTGTCCAGTTTACCTGATAGCAATGAATCTTCCAGTAACGTATGACAACAGATATTTCCATCATGCTCGACATTTTGCATTGACCACCAAAGTTAAGTTTTGATGGCTCATTCTACTCATGTGCTGTGTCTAAAACCTTATTCATATCTAGCAATAAATTGCTTTCACTTTCTTTGAATAAAATATTTAACCTTGCTACTCTTGCCAGCCTTGTGAAAGCCCTTACAATCAGTTGTAAGGGATTTCAAAAAGTTTCAAAAGTGTTTCCCATCTAAGCATTCAATCTCTGCAGCTCCTCTAGACTAACCATAGCCATATTAATTATTTCAAAGAATGGCTACTTTTATCTACTTTTTAATGCTCTTAATCCACCTGTCAGTAAATGTAAATTAGTACTGTAAGTCTTGATAGGTTTGCAAATACGACATACTCTTTCCATTTTTGGATGATGAACAGTGAACAGTGCTTTCAGGATCGTGATGTTATAAGATAACCTTATTTAAACTAAAAAAAAAAACAACTCAGGGTGCTGTTTGTCTCATTGCTTGTTGTCTTTAACAAGAACTTCCTCAGAACAGATGCATTTTTACTGAGATTAAAACTGGTTGACTGCTGAAAGGAACTAGCTACTTTAGGGTAATCAGAGTAAAGCTACACGTACTCTCTACAGGTTTACTTTAGACAAAAAATAAAGAAGTCTTACTTTCACAAGGCAACATACTAATATTTGGGGAAAAGCTAATTCAACCACAAGAATTTTATTTTTTAAATTTTCACTGAGAGGGAATACACAAGAGAAGACAAGTTAGGATGACCTTAAGGGAAACTTTACCTGGTGGAGTTTGCACACTCAAATGACCCTTCAAAAGATGAATCCTTGTTTTCATAGAAGTACTGAGTTTGCTCTGTAATGCACACCTCCTTAGTCATTGCATCAGACTCTGTGTCATCCATTTCAGCTGTAGGGCGATATGAAAGTATATTCAGGTCACACTTCATCAGCCATATGCTTAAATACAACCACCAAGTAAACAAATTTGTCCAGATAATTTTAATCCCAACTCCCATTTTAAGAAGCCAGAAACCTCTGGATGATTCTGCCTAATGGAGGAAAAATTAGGACACAAATACAGCAGCAATAATATAAATTTCCAGATGCAGACAAATTTATGGGACACCTGATAGAAAGATTTGCAAAAAGCCTTCACATAAATCTGTGTAATTGTAGACATTCTTTAACATTTAGAATCATTACTTTAGAGATTTTAATTTCTAGGTAGTAGAAGTAGGCCAAATTTTTAATACAAAATGTTTACAAAACTAAACAGAATATTTACCATAAAAAAGTATGCACTTATTCAAAAACTGACATTATCTTCCTATAAAATCTTGTCAAGACATTTATTTTAAGTGGCAACAGCAACCTCAAATTCAGACATTTCAAACATTTATTTAATCCAAAACATGCATATAGTAAGAGAAGAATGAATCCAATAAGAGAGGATCTCCATCACAAAACAGAAAGCCTCTTTTTGGGGTTTTGTTTTGAAGCCGCCTGTGATCTTTTGTTTCCAATACTTCATTTGTATCCACAGGAGATACACAGAAATTCAGCAGCCAATGTGTCTGGTTCACATGTGCAACATCTGAATTTCTCACAAGAAAAAGGCTCAATTGTTTCTACACAGTTTTACTTTTGCCAAATATATATATAAAAAAGTCTTCAAGCCTATTAGTACTTTTTTCCACAAGATGGTGGTTTGACTATTTTAAGAAACTTGTGCCACAGTCTGACTGAGAGCTTCCAGCTTTTTCAATAAACCAGAAAGTTTAAGTAATAATGTGACTAAGTATCACAGTACCACATCACATGGACAACTCCAAAGACTTTGCAAACAAAGTCAAACATTTAAAGATAGTGCCAGGAGAAACCCTGGTATATTTTGATGTTACTTCTCTTTTCACACATACCTATATCAAAAGCAGTGGAAACGGTCAGGAAACGTCTTCAACAAGACAGTGACCTAAACAACAGGACTAATTTCACTCCGGACCAGATCTGCACCCTACTGGGCCTTTGTCTTTCCACAACCTATTTCAAGTTCAGGGATCATTTTTACAGACAGAGGCATGGTTGTGCCATTGGATCTCCAGTGTCAGCAATTGTAGCCGATCTTTAAATGGAAGAAATGGAAAAGAGTACTTTGGACACATTCAGACGAACACCACCAAGCCATTGGTTTAAATATGTGGATGACACATTCATCAAAATCCAGGTAAAAGAAGCTGAAGCTTTCACAAGACACAGCAAGTCAGTTGACCACAACATCAAGTTCACCAGAGAGGATGCCAATATCAACAAACTACCTTTTCTGGACTGTTTGGTGAGCATGGAAGGAGATGAAAACCTCAACATTGAAGTGTATAGGAAATCCACTGACACAGACCAATATCTTCTTTTTGACTCACACCACCCACTGGAACACAAACTTTCTGCCATCAGAACCTTATAACACCGGGCCGAGCATAAAGAACAGAAACACATCAAAGATGCTCTTAAAACCTGTGGATACCCAAACTGGGCGTTTGTCAAATCAGCAACAGAATCCAAAAGAAACGCAGCAGAAGATAACAGTGAGAGCATTAAATGCAAAAAACATCACCATCCCATATGTTGCTGGAGTATCTGAAAAACTCCAAACACAAAATCCCAGCACATTTCAAATCAGCCTAGTCCCTTAAACAGAGACTAGTGCATCCTAAGGACAACCCCCCCAGACCAAATATGAGCGGACTGGTTTATGCAGTTCAATGCAGTGAGAAATGCTCTGATCTTTATATTGGAGAAACCAAACAATCTCTCCACAGACGCATGGCCCAACACAGAAGAGCAACCTCCTCGGGAAGAGACTGTGGTACATCTATACCTTATGGACAAAGGTCATCCTTTTGAGGACCAAAATGTTCACATTTTGGACAAAGAAAATAGGTGATTTGAGAGGGGCATGAAGGAAGCCATCTATGTTAAGAAAGAAAAAACAACCTTAGAGGGGTTGGACTCACATTTCAGCTTTCAAAAACCTACAATGCAGTAATTGAGTTGATCCCTTCCCGATATCATCGCAACCCCAACCCCTTTACAGGGGAACAAAAGACCTCACCTACTCAGCCAGGCCAGCAATTCCCTTTAATGACACCCCATTCAGAGGCATAGACAAGTATGGGGCATTGCAGGCTAACAACGGAAGTCAAACGACCCCCATTCCAAAGGGGTGGACATGTTTTTCCGTTTCAATTTGCATATTTTCTAAATAATAACAAGGCCTTGTTGGGCTACTGTATAAAGCCTTGAACTCAACGGTATTTCTGACATTTTGAATTGAAAAAGCTTCCTGGATGGGAATTCCACTTTTTTGAAATGCGTATGACCTGGATGATTGACAATGTTCATCAGCACTGTGAACAACGTTTACAGCATCATAAGTACATGTTACTTTGGTTAAAATTAGAGGCTGCTCACCTGCATCCAGAACATTTGGGAGTGTGATGCTGACCAGCAGCTGTTGCACAATTGACCTAAATCCAAAAAACATTCAAAGACAAAAAATTAAACAATGAACCAATCTGAACCAATTAGATGTGAATCTCAATTATGCAGGATATCAACAACTTGACTTATTTGGGTGACTAATAAAAAAAAAAAACTCTGGTTTATAGATTAATTACAAACAGGGTGATCCTGACTGAGAACGGTCACCAACAAACAGAGGGATATATTTCAGTCATTTATTTATGTTCATTGTGATCATTATGGCCGACAACAAACAACAACCAAGCATTTAGTTTCTTCTGCTGGAAAACGAAAGCATCTCCAAAGTACATATTAGAAAAGGGTCGAGTTTCCTCTCTTGGTGCAATCAAGAATCTTTGCCCTCATTATGAAACCATAGGTAGAAATTAAAGCATAACCATCCTTAGCGTCCTTCAAATAAACAAAAACAACTTTAAATTACCAAATGCCTTTAAAGAAAGAGTTGAAGAGAAAAATCTTAAACGAAAAAGTAAGGAACTTGTATAAGATGTAAAACATTTAAAATAAGATCTACATGGAAAAATAGATATGGTCAACAAACATTACATAGGGGTTCCACAAGGCTCTGTTCTTGGATCACATTTTAATATTTAGCCCCTCCCCTTATTTCAGATAAACAATACATAATCTCTTCCATATATCCATTCTTATAACAAACATATTTCTCTTACTGCATGCCCACAGTCTAGGTAAAAGAGAAGTCAGTGTTTTTCGTTCCAAAGGCTTAAACTAGGTTATAAACAAGATCCAAGATGAAATGCTACAGAGCATGAACAAACAAAATAAACAGTCCAAATTTAAGGCGCTAATATACATCTAAAGCAGCTTCAAAAAGTATGAATAATTAAATACCTGTCAAGACAAGGAAGAAATAAATGGTTAGATTATAGAAATGGTGTCAATCCTGAAAACATAACCTCCTTGGCAGAGGAGACAAAGGAGGAACATCTACAGAAACAAAAAACAACTGCAGTGGTAACTCATCTCATTTGCTGGTGTGGGGACTCCAAGCCCAACAGGAAAAGAACATCTATTACTAGCTGTCAAATTACTGCACTACCTGTTGTTGCAAAAAATCTTCTTCGTCTTTGGTCTTAAAACATTTTAGTTGCTGGTCAGATAAGAACCATGTAGACCATTTAGGTCATCACACATTGTTTTGCTCTGTGTTCCCAGTACCAGGGCAAGATCTAGTTTTTATTGTCCTGGGCTCCCAGAGGAAAAACTCCCTAAAAACCTGAAAAAGGTAGAATCTGTTGGTTCCTTTAAATCAGGACAGAAAAATTTAACTCTTTTGCTTTGCTGTTAAAACAATTATATGTTTTACACAGTTTTTAAAATACATAAATTAAATAAACATTTATTCAATTCTTGTTCATACACATTCAAAATGATCCGTGCAAAAAAATAAAAAATCAGATCAAAACTACAAACTAGCAACATGAGTGACTCAAAGGCTCGACTGCATGGTATTCTTATTGGAAACATCTGAATGTAAGCTCTGATGGTGAACATAGCCACACTGTCTGTGGCCTTCAAATTTAGTTTTACAGGACATATTGTAATACAAGCTGGTGATGACATCAAGACAGTGGGACTGAGCATAAATCAGCGGAAGATTTTGTGGAATGTTAACCATCCTGGGAACAATTTATCTATTAAACAGATGCAATACTGTACGAGCATTTGGAGGAACACATCCTTGCCTGCTTTTCATTAAAAACTGGACTGAAGGATTTACAATGTTGGCTATAAGATGTTTAAATTTTTAAGAAAAAAAAAACTGGGAAGAATGTAATTGCATCCATTTCAGAAAAAATAAACTAAAAATGACTCACCAGGCTGCAGCTGTTGCCCACCATCCCAAGTTTAATATATCTGCTATTGTGGGCTAGAAAAGACACAAAAATAAATGCAAAAAATCCGACAATGAATGAAGAGATTAGCAAATCATACTAGGCACATCCTGTTTATTTTCACAGTGGCTGCACAGTGCTCAGATTTACAAGGCACAAATACCAACAGACCCCGCCAAAGATTTTTATTTTCTTCTCTTCAGTGAGGAAATGAGAACACGGTCCTCCTCAACAGATGCAGGAACAAATATCCAAACAAAGCACCGGCAAGAAAACAAAGTAGCCAATGGTTCAAGTGAAAGAGCCAACATGCTGCTTTGATTAGGTCTAGCATGTGAGGGTCTTGTTTAAGAGAGTTGCCGCTGTATTCCTGCACTCCAGTTAATGGCGGGTTGAGTCATCAAGGACTTCTTAAACCGACCGTGTTAGAGGCATCACTGGCCAGCTGACGGGGTCTTTGAACAGTCGTTACCGGAGCCTTTCATCCCATCCTGATCAATCAAGTGTTTTGTACACGTTTGAGTTCAGGACAGGAATTTAAATGTTTTCATCTGTCCATTGATAAATGCAGATTTTTAATTTTAATATTTGAACACTTTTTTTCCATTTTCTGGGTATCAGTTTGTCTAAAACCTGAAAACATCCAGAGAAATTGTGCCTGGATACAATCTGCTCCATTTCTCTCTGATTTGTGCGTTTTGTGATGTAAAGCAGTACTTGTTTCTGCCATTCTCCACGTGTTACTCAAACACATTAGACCACCTAATCTTGTTACTGTTACAGCAACTCCTACTCAAACAATTTCACCATGTTCCTGAACTCCCGCACACATCCCCTCATCTGCTATAGAGATCTATAGATCTAGATATATGGCTCCCTGGTGAGTGATGGCATGTGTGTGTGAACAGGCAGATATAGGTTCAAATTGCAACACTTGCCATCATCTCTTTATGGAATTAAATGAACAAAACGACATGTATGAGTACTGAAAGGTGTGAACATGGATGTGTGGACTTTGGGTCTCAGGCTTGTGTAACTTACTACATAGATTGATCGCAGGCCTGCAGCCGCCTTGCTCTCTCTCTTGGGCTCACAAAGAGACTGGTAGTCATAGGTGCTCTTTGCGGTGAACAGTGACGAGTTGACCAAAGCTCTCATAAGGTCAGGGTCAATGACGCCAAAGAACTGGCCGATCTGAAGTTAGAAACAGGGAGAAAAGTTTTCCATCAGTCCTAAGGTTCACATTTGGTGGAGAGTTCAGGGTTCATGACATCAGTTTTTAAAAAAGTAGAAACCTGATTCCTAACAAAAACCGAGAGTAGAAGACGAAGAAGTAGAAATTTGCCCCGGGCCAAGAGGCAAAATCTCCTGGTGTGTGACTGCATGACCTCAAACTTCATGGGGGAAACAATTTCGGTAACAGGGGCCAGTTGAAATGTTGGGAATGGGAGGAGGAATTATAAAGCACAACATTTGGATTTTTCTTACATGCAACATCATTGAAAAAAAAACTTAACACCTAAATTTTATGGAAATAGAACAACACACCTATATTATATTTCACTGGTATTTTGCGCCACAGACAAACATAAAGCTGTAAAAAAGGATGAAGTGGAAGCAAGGATTTTTCTTGTTTTGTACGCATAAAAACCTAAATAGTGTTGTGTATTTCTATTTATACCATCTGACTAATTTCTCTATTCCCAGTGAAAAAAAACCATGGCAGATAACAAATACGTCTTCCTTTGGCCTTTTTTTTTAAACAATGGTTGTGTTCTTGTCACACTTACTTTGTGGAGTGCCTGACTAATACCTGCACTGCTAAATGCAGTTAATACTGGTCTGATTTTGTAACTTATTCTATACCAGATTTCAGGTCAGATGGCTCGTATTATCCTGGGACCCATCTCAAGGCATTCTCAGACCAAAAGACATATCTCTATGGGTTAGGAGATACTTCCACCAAACAACTCTATTGCTTATTTACTGTAAGTTTCGTGTAAATGGGAATTGGCGGTCTAATAAAATCCATTTATACATTGTTAGGTTACAGAAAAGTCTGAATATGATGTTTGATCTCAAAAGATCCTCGCCAACGTTATTGTTCAAATCCCAACTTGAAGAATTGAGAGGTTCACCCATGATCACTCCTTTCAAGAACCTCAACCATATCATTGCCTTACAAAAATATTAACAGACCTCAACAACAAAATTCATTGTGTTTTATCTGGGGCTTTATGCTATAGACAAAACACAAAGAGGGTAATTGTAGCTTCCATCAGAATCGCTCCCAGGAGCATCCATTTACCCCGAGCAGCTCTTCAATTGCTGGTGAGGGGAAGCCAAATGCTGTCTTAAAAAAAAACAAAGTTTGTAGTTCTAACATGATGAAATGAGCAAAAGGTCAAGGGTTACACATATTTTTGAATGACAATATACACAGAGTGCTTGAACAATGATTTCATAGACACTCAAAGCAGGATGACAGAGTTCATTACAATATGGTGAAAACAGTCCATCAAGGCAGCTGTAATCTCAGAGGTGTGACATGACCGCGTGCTTGGAAGTGTTTAAGCACTCATGTATCCAGGTGGGAGCTCTCACATACAGTAAGTATCTTGTTGCACATGTGCTTAAATGCATGTGTGAGCACTTTAGGAAATGCAAACTATCCTTTTCCTTCCACTTGGTAGGGTCACCGTTAACAAGCGGCCCCTCCACACAAGCTCTCCACCTTCTAGCCAAATGATATATAAATCTCCCAATCCATAAGGTAACTAGAGCCTCTCCTCTTTCTGAGCTCAGAAACAGAAAATAATGAATTAACGGTCTCGGCCTCACCGGCTGCGGACTCCCCAAGGGTTCTTAGGAGTATGAAAAGGAATGAGCTGCGGAGAGAAAGTCATAAAGAGGGAAATAAGTTTTTGCTCCACGAGGAAATATGATTGAGCATGCACGGCCTTTTACAAACAAGGCTGCTGGCCTTTTAATACAGCTGCCAAACATCAGAGGACAGCTGATTTATCCAGCACACACCCAGCCCTGATGAGGACAGAGTCAAAGCTGTATAAAAAGAAAAACAAAACAAAAACATTCATTCAAGTGTCAACTCCGGCTTCACTCTGCTTTGAGCACAAGAAAACAGGGGTGGGATCTTTTATGTGGCTGGGTTTGTTTGTATGGAGGAAATGAACGATCAAATTCTATTAAAATGGTTTTATTAGCACAGATGTTTGTATGGTGTAGACAAAAGTACTAAACGACTATAGAGGAGTATGGTACAAGTAGGAGTGGAAAGAAAAGAAAAAAAGTTGCTGACAAGATGCCTCTAAAAATGGTAGTTGTAGATTTTTTTCCAAACCGGTTAAAGAAGGCCATTAATGGGGCTCCATCTAATATTATCTATTCCAAGGCCCAGACAGGGCTGACAGCCGGCCTAAATGGAACTCAACACAAAAACATGTGTATTATGTACTTTTCCTTCCCTACGTGTTGGTACCTCTACTTAAGATGTATAAAAACGCTTCAAAAAACGATCCTTTTGCAGTAGCATTATACCTCCCTAAAACCTGTAGAAAAATTCAGCTGTTAAAGTTAATCACATGTGGGCCCACCTTAAAATTTTTAAACAATCTATAACAAAAATTACAATGCAAACACGTGAGAGCATCCCAAAATATTTGCAATTTCCCTCTTGCAAAATAAGCAACAAAAAAGATCAAATCATTCAGGTAATCATGTATACACCTGTGGTGTCAACTGATTTTTTGAAGTTTTAAACAATCTGACCTCTGGACATCAGTGACATCAGAATCAAGAAACGAAAACACATTCTAAACCCTTTAATGTCACAAATAATTTCTGGGTCAGACTTCTATCTCTGAATGTTGGTACTTTCCTAAAATACCTGCTTAGCGGAATCCTATTTGTCTTATGCCCTCTGGTGGATTGCTTACATATTCATAAGGCAAATTTATTTAGCTCAATTTAAAAGTCCTTGACAGATGGACACCTATTAAATAGAGTAGAGTCCCTTTTCTAATGGTTACAGAAGAAACAAAATGACCAAGCAATTCTCTTTCAACACAAACTTTGGGGGAATATGTGTCACTTTCCATACTTCAGGTGTACAGATGTAAAGTTTTTGAGAGACTAATTGGTACACAGAGTATTGTGGATTCTTTGATACAATCTGTACCTAAATTGCCAACATAATAATTTACAAACATTTATAATCTTATCTGGACTTGAATATATTTAAGAAAATACGGCTATTTTCCATCTCCAGTCCTTGGCCAGGTCACGCATTCAACATGCATACAGTCAGGCCAGCCATATACTCTATCTGCAGCCATTCACACAGAACAATCTGATCCAGTTACAGTCATTTAGCAAACAGCCATTTAAGGAAATCTTCAATCTAAATGCTTTAATGATTTAATGACATCCCTATGCCTATTCTTTAATTCTTTATTTAAAATTCAAACTATTTGATAATACGGATAATACGATTTTATTAAACTCATTGAATAAACAAATGTTTGGATCAGGCTTTCAAACTTTACATGTTTCTTCAAAAAGAAATCAACAATTTAGACTTTTGATTCCAGTCAATGATAATCACTGGTGTCAAAAGTACACACATTTTTTACTTAAGTAGAAGTATAGATTCTGCAGTTTAAAAACACTCAGGTAAAAGTTGAAGTATCAACTTGACCTCTTTACTCAAGAAAAAGTAAACAAATATGTGCTCCAAAAACTACTTAAAGTGCAAAAGTATAATATATATAAAAATGTAATATTTATATAAAAGTAATAAATTGACTTTTATTCATTCCTTGCAC